>NW_026099411.1:65000-75000 GCF_024542735.1 Bombus huntii
CGCCGGCTGCGTTAACTGCAAGAAGGCAGGGAAAAAAGGCGATCACGCGGCCTCTAACGTAGACTGCCCTATGTACAAAAAGGCGCTGGAAATAAGTATTGCACGGACGACCTATGAATAAAGCCCCAAACAAGAATGGAAGAGGACATGGGGGTAGAAGGGGTATAAGGATCCTGCAGCACAATATGCAGCGTTCCAAAACCGTCCCCCACGAAATCAGGACGCAGATGGAGGCTGATGGCGACGAAATCTTGCTAATGCAAGAGCCATACAGCATTGACGGAAAAATACCCGGACTCGGAACAGGAATTTCGATCGCCTGTCGAGGATCGAAGGGCGACCCACCAATGGCCGCAATAGGAGTTAAATCGAAGGAGCTAACGCCGCTCGAAATCGCCGGACTATGTACAACGCACTGCGCTTGCGTACAAGTAAGCGACGGAGAGACGGAGATATACTTCGTCAGCCAGTACTTTCCGCCGACCGAGAACATCGAAGTCGGCCTCGAACAATTAGATAAAGTACTGAACAGGCTAAGAGGAAAGAAGGCCATCATTGGCCTGGACTCCAACGCCAAGTCTCCGCTGTGGTGCAGTAAGGACATCGACGACAGAGGTGAGGCCCTGGAGGCTATCATTGCACAATATAACCTCCACATCCTCAACAAACCGGGACAGGCGTTCACATTCGAAACGACTAGAGGGCGATCGAACATAGACTTGACCATGACGACTCCGGAAGCAATACCGCTCGTGAGGGAATGGAAAGTACACGAGGACGGAACCTCCAGTGATCATAGAATACTGGAGACGCGTCTCGATTTTAACAAAGGGAGCACTCCACCGCAGCTTCAGGAAAGGAGATACAATACTCGGCACGCCAACTGGGAGGTTTTCCAAAGAGTGATCATAGAGGAGAAGAAGACACTCCGGGAGAAAACCCTCCGGCAGCCGAGCGAGGTTGAACGAATGGCCGAGCAGATGCAGGAAGTTCTCATAAGAGCCTGCGATGCCGCCATCCCGAGGAAGAAATGGTATCACAGATCGGTGCCGTGGTGGACGCCTGAGCTCACACGAGCAAAGAGGGGAGTCTACCGGGCAAGGAGAAAATACCAGGGGACCAGGGACCCCGCAACGAGGGAGCAGGAGAAGCTGCGGTACAGGGAGGTTAGGAAAGAGTACGTAAGGGCAATCACCAAGGCCAAGATACGTAGCTGGAGGGACTTTGTAACAAAGGAGGGCAACGCAGAACCCTGGGGCATCGCCTATCGAACGGCTACGGGCAAGCTGAGAAGGGAAGAAACAGTGTCGACCCTGCGGACGCCACAAGGAGAAACCTCCAACTGGCGAATGACCGCGGCGGCGATGCTGTCCGCCCTACTACCCGACGACGAGGAAGAAACGGACACGCCGGAGCAGACAGCGATCAGACAAGAAAGTACAACCCCTCCGAACGTCGAGGACACCCCAGAGTTCCGCTACGAGGAACTCAGCGGCGCCGTAAAACGACTAACGAAGGGGAAATGTCCTGGACCCGACCTAGTCGAGGCCGAGGTGATTCAGCGCGCCTGGGGTGGAATCCATCAGGAACTCCTCAGGCTCATGAACAGCTGCCTCACCTGGGGAGTCTTCCCAAAGGTTTGGAAACTGGGGAACGTCATCACTATCCCGAAGGGACCAGAACGGGATAAGAGTAGCCCGAAGTCCTACAGGCCGATTTGCCTACTATCGATGGTGGGCAAGCTGCTGGAAAGACTGATGGCTACTAGGATGGCAACGATATTCCACGACCACGCCTTAACCTCGGACAGGCAGTACGGATTCCGACCCGGAAGATCTACGGTGGACGCGATCGCAAAATTCCGCGAGATAGTCGAGCGAATGAGCGAGGAAAAGTACGTACTCGCAATCGCACTCGACATATCAGGAGCATTTGACAACGTGTGGTGGCCCAACGTGCTCCACGAGTTGAAGAGAAGAGACTGCCCCGCCAACCTATATCGACTGACGAGGAGCTACTTTTCGGACAGAGCCGTGCGAATCGCGGGGAAAAATGACGCGGTCAGCAAACCCGTCACGAAGGGATGCCCGCAGGGGTCGGTACTGGGTCCAAGCTTTTGGAACCTAATATTCGACGACCTGCTAGCCGAACTCACGGCAAGCGCGACAGAGGGTGAACCGATCGCGTACGCGGATGACATAGTGATCCTGATCGCAGGGAACGCGAGGACCGAACTGCAAGAAAAGGGACAGAACATAGTCACGCGCGTTGCTACTTGGTGCGCCAGAAAGAAACTCACGCTGTCGGCAGAGAAAACAGAGATGTTACTCGTGAAGGGCAAGCTGGATGCGGAGAGACCACCGATCATCAAAATCGATGGCAGAAGCATAAGAATGAAGCAGGCGATCAAGTACCTGGGAGTGTACCTAGAAAGCGGCCTGAAAATAAACAGGCATGTACACGAGACCACGGAAAAGTGCCAGAAACTATTTAACAGCCTCGCGAGAGTGGCCAAGGCAAAGTGGGGACTCGGACACGCGGCCATGCGTACCCTGTACAAAGGGCTGTTTGAACCGATAACCACATATGCCGCAGCCGGATGGAGCGACCTGCTGAAAGGAAAAGCAAGGAACAGGCTCATAAGATCGCAGAGGATGGCACTCCTCCGAGTGACAAAGGCCTATAGGACAACATCAACAGAGGCCCTCCAGGTCATCGCCGGAGTCATCCCGATCGACCTCCTCATCGAAGCCCGAGCAAGGAAATACAAATGGCGAAAAGGCCAAGACGACGCAAGCAGCGAAAAGGAAATCGCCAGGCAAGCAATACAGAAGTGGCAGGAACGCTGGCAGACCACGAGCAAGGGAGGAACGACCCACGAATACTTCGACAGCATTAAGGACAGGCTTGAGAACCGCTGGGTAAGACCCGACCACTACATGACTCAGTTCATCAGCGGTCATGGGGACTTTAACAGCAAACTCAAGACGTTCGGCTTGAGCGAAGTGGACACGTGCGACTGCGGCAACGAGGAAACCCCCCACCACATCCTCGAGGAATGTCCTCTCTTCGAAGAAGACCGTCAAACGCTGCGGAACGCGATACGCGATCTAAAGCTAGACTGGCCGAAGGAAAAGTGGGAGTTTATAACGAAGGACGTATACCCCCACTTCCTCCAGTTCACAAGGACTGTCCTGCGAACGAAGGAGGAGAGGAAAAGGAGAATTCTGAGAGAGACAGAGGGACCCCTGCCACATGGACGATACTCAGGGAGAGGAGCACCACAGCCGGGCGAACCGACAGACCAGCCCCCAAGACGGAGTACAAGGCTGGCACGGAGACCGCCCCAACAGCGCAGCGGGGGAGAAGAAGAAGAGGAAGAAGAAGAAGAACCCGCGACGCTGAGAGAAACAGAAACCAACGAAGACACCGGACTCTAACCAGACAAAAACGAAAAAAGCCAGGAAGAGCACGAAAGAAAAGAACAAAAAAGGAAAAAGGCAAGGAAGACACAGGACGGACTCCCTGCGACCGTCGGTGCAGGCGGTACTCATGCTAATGAATACTGTGACGGTGCAGGGAATAATCGGCTGGAAAGCCAACCTGCTGGGACCGAGCAACACGCTGGCAGCTCCGCCTCCTCGTGGCCCCCGCTGGTAACGGCGCGGCGAGATGCGCGCATCGCGCCGCGCCGGCTAAGCGAGCTGCCGCCCGAAAGGGCAGGTTCAACTTGTCCAATGACCCGAAAGGAGAGGGCAGGGTTTTTCCAAGTCGCGCGCCGACCACCAGCGCGCCGGTCCCCGGGCAGTGGCCGTCAGGAAGTAGATAATAAATATCGAACATCTATAGAGCGAAGCCAGTATGAGTTTTATACTCCAGGAATGGCGCGGTCGGCCTCCCAAGCCGAGCCCTTATACGCTCACACTAATTGTCCCTATCTACTAGTCCACAAGATGGCGGCATACTGAGTGCACGCGTTCACGTCGCTCCGTACTTGGTGTTCGAGTTCTTGCGGAAAAGCAAAGAAATCGGGCGAGGAAATAACGCAAAAGTGGAGTGAAAGTGCTTGGGAAGAAAAGTAGTAATAAAGAACAGTGGAGATCGCTTTTATAGAAGCGTGAGAGCACATAGAAAAACGTGGCAGAGGTTAGGGCAGAGTGGAAGACATCTTGGGACGCGCGACTGCAGCGCCGCCGCACGGGCTACTTTGCAACTGCGCGCCAACGTTCGTAAAGCAACACGCCGCGGGCCTAGCGTCCGCGTTCGTAAAGCAATACGCCGGGGGACTCGGTGCAGGTGTTCGTGAGGCCGCTCGCAGCGGTACCTAGTGTATCCGCGTCCGCAAAGCAACACGCTGCGGTCTATGTGCCACGTTCTCAAAGTGACACATCAAGACACAGCAAAAAAGCAGCCAGTTTTGAAACACAGAGAAGTGCTAGTGCAAGTGATCGACTAGTGCCGTCATTACGCCTTCGGACTTAGAGCCCAGGCGCGTAAAACAATACGCCGCTGGGACTTTGTCCCGCGCGAATAGATAAATAAAAGCAATACGCCGCCGGACTTAGTGCCCGCGCGTGAGGAAAATAATAGTGCGGTGCAAGTGCGAGTGCTTGTCTAGTGCCGCCGTTACGCCTTCGGACTTGGTGTCTGTGCGCGTAAAACAATACGCCGCTAAGACTTAGTGTCTGGACGCGTAAAGCAATACGCCGCTGGGACTTAGTGTCTGTGCGCGTAAAACAATACGCCGCTGGGACTTGGTCTGCGAGCGTAAAGCAATACGCCGCTGGGACTTTGTCTCATGCGGTAAAGCAATACGCCGCCGGACTTGGTGCCCGCGCGTGAGGAAAATAATAGTGCGGTGCAAGTGCGAGTGCCTGGCTAGTGCCGCCGTTACGCCTTCGGACTTGGTGTCTGTGCGCGTAAAACAATACGCCGCTAGGACTTAGTGTCTGGACGCGTAAAACAATACGCCGCTGGGACTTAGCGTCTGTGCGCGTAAAACAATACGCCGCTGGGACTTAGTGTCTGGACGCGTAAAGCAATACGCCGCTGGGACTTAGTGTCTGTGCGCGTAAAACAATACGCCGCTGGGACTTAGTCTGCGAGCGTAAAGCAATACGCCGCTGGAACTTTGTCTCGTGCGGTAAAACCAATACGCTGCCGGACTTAGTGTCCGCGCGCGAGGAAAAAAATAGTGCGGTGCAAGTGCGAGTGCCTGTCTAGTGCCGCCGTTACGCCTTCGGACTTAGTGCCTGTGCGCGTAAAACAATACGCCGCTAGGACTTAGTTTCTGGTCGCGTAAAACAATACGCCGCTGGGACTTGGTGCCTGTGCGCGTAAAACAATACGCCGCTGGGACTTAGTGTCTGTGCGCGTAAAACAATACGCCGCTGGGACTTGGTCTGCGAGCGTAAAGCAATACGCCGCTGGGACTTCGTCTCGTGCGGTAAAAGCAATACGCCGCCGGACTTGGTGCCTGCGCGCGAGGAAATAATAGTTCAGTGCGAGTACAAGTGCGTGACTAGTGTCGCCGCTACGCCATCGGACTTAGTGTCTGTGCGCGCAAAACAATACGCCGCTGGGACTTAGTGTCTGTGCGCGTAAAACAATACGTCGCCGGATCTTAGTGTCTGTGCGCGTAAAATAATACGCCGTTGGGACTTAGCCGCGCAAATCCACCTTACCACCGGTGGAATAAGATACCGACGGGGGAATAAGTTACCGACGCCGGGACAGGTTACCGACGGTGAGACAGTTAACCAGCGGTGGGTCTTACCGACGGTGGGCCTTACCGACGGTGGGACTTACTGACGACGGCGGTAGCGGAAGCGCCGACGTTCCGAAGATAAAAGGTTAAAAGAAAGAAAAGAAAGATCAGAATGGCTACGAAGGGTCAATCCCCAATTGCTACCAAAGCAAGAGTGGTTCTCCAACCACTGAAAACGCAAAAGGTGGAGGGGAAAAGCCCGCTGCAGGAGAAAAGAAAGCGAACAGAGGAGAAAGAAAAAGGAGAAGAGGCGAAGCAGCAGCAATCGCCCGTAGCAGCAGACGAACCCCGTGCCGTGCCCGACTTAAGAGCACAGGCAGGGGAAATAGAGAAGGGCGTGTTAGCCTTCTGTTTGGATCCAAACAAGAAAGTAAATAAGGAGCAAACCGCAACTATCATGCGGTACTTCCGGGACATGAGAGGGATAGTGGAAGAGCTCCTACTCCACAATAGCTACCTCACCGGGAAGCTGGATCAGAGCACCGGTGCGGTAAAGAAAGAAATGGCGATACTGAGTGCCGTCAACAAGACGCTGCAAACCAGCAAGCGGCTTGAAACGGCAGTAAAGACAAGGATGGAGCCAAAACTGCCCTCCTACGCGGAAAAAGTCAAGATGAGGAACAGCATAGTGGGACAAATCTCAGTCAAACCACCTACAAACGCGGTGATAATCCGACCGGAGTCTTCCGACTCCGAGATAAAGACGAGCGAGGAAGCACGGGAGGCAGTCTTCACGCTGGTGAACCCACGTAAGAGGGGTATCCAGATCACCGCAGTGAAGAAGATCAGCGGAAACGGGCTAGTAGTGGAAACAGCGAACCCCGAAGGCCTAAAAGCGTTCACGGAGAACGCCAAGCTAAAGGAGGCCGGCCTAAAAACCAGCACACCGCAGAGGAGGTTGCCCCGGGTAATATTGTACGATGTACCGCGGGAAATGCCGGAGAAGGAAATAACGGGCTGTATCAAGAAGCAGAACCAGGAGCGGCTAACAGATGAAGACGTCGCAGCCATTAAATTCTGCTTCAGAACAGGCCGCAAGGACTCCCAGGAAACTAACTGGGTACTGGAAGTACCCCCCCAGGTAAGAGATAAATTATTAACCGGCAAGATATTCATCTCGTGGAATGCTTGCCGGGTTCGGGATTACATAGCCGTCAGCCGCTGTTACAAGTGCCAAGGCTACGGGCACGTGGCAAAATACTGCCGCTTGGGCTACGAAATCTGCGCACACTGCGCAGAAAGCGGACATGGCACTAAAGAGTGCACGAACAAAAACAAGAACGCCGGCTGCGTTAACTGCAAGAAGGCAGGGAAAAAAGGCGATCACGCGGCCTCCAACGTAGACTGCCCTATGTACAAAAAGGCGCTGGAAATAAGTATTGCACGGACGACCTATGAATAAAGCCCCAAACAAGAATGGAAGAGGACATGGGGGTAGAAGGGGTATAAGGATCCTGCAGCACAATATGCAGCGTTCCAAAACCGTCCCCCACGAAATCAGGACGCAGATGGAGGCTGATGGCGACGAAATCTTGCTAATGCAAGAGCCATACAGCATTGACGGAAAAATACCCGGACTCGGAACAGGAATTTCGATCGCCTGTCGAGGATCGAAGGGCGACCCACCAATGGCCGCAATAGGAGTTAAATCGAAGGAGCTAACGCCGCTCGAAATCGCCGGACTATGTACAACGCACTGCGCTTGCGTACAAGTAAGCGACGGAGAGACGGAGATATACTTCGTCAGCCAGTACTTTCCGCCGACCGAGAACATCGAAGTCGGCCTCGAACAATTAGATAAAGTACTGAACAGGCTAAGAGGAAAGAAGGCCATCATTGGCCTGGACTCCAACGCCAAGTCTCCGCTGTGGTGCAGTAAGGACATCGACGACAGAGGTGAGGCCCTGGAGGCTATCATTGCACAATATAACCTCCACATCCTCAACAAACCGGGACAGGCGTTCACATTCGAAACGACTAGAGGGCGATCGAACATAGACTTGACCATGACGACTCCGGAAGCAATACCGCTCGTGAGGGAATGGAAAGTACACGAGGACGGAACCTCCAGTGATCATAGAATACTGGAGACGCGTCTCGATTTTAACAAAGGGAGCACTCCACCGCAGCTTCAGGAAAGGAGATACAATACTCGGCACGCCAACTGGGAGGTTTTCCAAAGAGTGATCATAGAGGAGAAGAAGACACTCCGGGAGAAAACCCTCCGGCAGCCGAGCGAGGTTGAACGAATGGCCGAGCAGATGCAGGAAGTTCTCATAAGAGCCTGCGATGCCGCCATCCCGAGGAAGAAATGGTATCACAGATCGGTGCCGTGGTGGACGCCTGAGCTCACACGAGCAAAGAGGGGAGTCTACCGGGCAAGGAGAAAATACCAGGGGACCAGGGACCCCGCAACGAGGGAGCAGGAGAAGCTGCGGTACAGGGAGGTTAGGAAAGAGTACGTAAGGGCAATCACCAAGGCCAAGATACGTAGCTGGAGGGACTTTGTAACAAAGGAGGGCAACGCAGAACCCTGGGGCATCGCCTATCGAACGGCTACGGGCAAGCTGAGAAGGGAAGAAACAGTGTCGACCCTGCGGACGCCACAAGGAGAAACCTCCAACTGGCGAATGACCGCGGCGGCGATGCTGTCCGCCCTACTACCCGACGACGAGGAAGAAACGGACACGCCGGAGCAGACAGCGATCAGACAAGAAAGTACAACCCCTCCGAACGTCGAGGACACCCCAGAGTTCCGCTACGAGGAACTCAGCGGCGCCGTAAAACGACTAACGAAGGGGAAATGTCCTGGACCCGACCTAGTCGAGGCCGAGGTGATTCAGCGCGCCTGGGGTGGAATCCATCAGGAACTCCTCAGGCTCATGAACAGCTGCCTCACCTGGGGAGTCTTCCCAAAGGTTTGGAAACTGGGGAACGTCATCACTATCCCGAAGGGACCAGAACGGGATAAGAGTAGCCCGAAGTCCTACAGGCCGATTTGCCTACTATCGATGGTGGGCAAGCTGCTGGAAAGACTGATGGCTACTAGGATGGCAACGATATTCCACGACCACGCCTTAACCTCGGACAGGCAGTACGGATTCCGACCCGGAAGATCTACGGTGGACGCGATCGCAAAATTCCGCGAGATAGTCGAGCGAATGAGCGAGGAAAAGTACGTACTCGCAATCGCACTCGACATATCAGGAGCATTTGACAACGTGTGGTGGCCCAACGTGCTCCACGAGTTGAAGAGAAGAGACTGCCCCGCCAACCTATATCGACTGACGAGGAGCTACTTTTCGGACAGAGCCGTGCGAATCGCGGGGAAAAATGACGCGGTCAGCAAACCCGTCACGAAGGGATGCCCGCAGGGGTCGGTACTGGGTCCAAGCTTTTGGAACCTAATATTCGACGACCTGCTAGCCGAACTCACGGCAAGCGCGACAGAGGGTGAACCGATCGCGTACGCGGATGACATAGTGATCCTGATCGCAGGGAACGCGAGGACCGAACTGCAAGAAAAGGGACAGAACATAGTCACGCGCGTTGCTACTTGGTGCGCCAGAAAGAAACTCACGCTGTCGGCAGAGAAAACAGAGATGTTACTCGTGAAGGGCAAGCTGGATGCGGAGAGACCACCGATCATCAAAATCGATGGCAGAAGCATAAGAATGAAGCAGGCGATCAAGTACCTGGGAGTGTACCTAGAAAGCGGCCTGAAAATAAACAGGCATGTACACGAGACCACGGAAAAGTGCCAGAAACTATTTAACAGCCTCGCGAGAGTGGCCAAGGCAAAGTGGGGACTCGGACACGCGGCCATGCGTACCCTGTACAAAGGGCTGTTTGAACCGATAACCACATATGCCGCAGCCGGATGGAGCGACCTGCTGAAAGGAAAAGCAAGGAACAGGCTCATAAGATCGCAGAGGATGGCACTCCTCCGAGTGACAAAGGCCTATAGGACAACATCAACAGAGGCCCTCCAGGTCATCGCCGGAGTCATCCCGATCGACCTCCTCATCGAAGCCCGAGCAAGGAAATACAAATGGCGAAAAGGCCAAGACGACGCAAGCAGCGAAAAGGAAATCGCCAGGCAAGCAATACAGAAGTGGCAGGAACGCTGGCAGACCACGAGCAAGGGAGGAACGACCCACGAATACTTCGACAGCATTAAGGACAGGCTTGAGAACCGCTGGGTAAGACCCGACCACTACATGACTCAGTTCA
>NW_026099411.1:80000-82500 GCF_024542735.1 Bombus huntii
GTACCGAAAGTTCAACTCGAAATAACTCGCCAAAAAGCGTTATAACGTATCGAAATTTTGCGTGAAATCGTTACGTATCGACGAAATCTAGTCGAACGTAACGATTTCACTTTATTTTTTTAAAAAATTTCATCCTCCGGACCAACGTGACCGGGACGTTGGAACTTAGAATTTTTTCGCCCCGTTACGAAAGTACCGAAAGTTCAACTCGAAATAACTCGCCAAAAAGCGTTATAACGTATCGAAATTTTGCGTGAAATCGTTACGTATCGACGAAATCTAGTCGAACGTAACGATTTCACTTTATTTTTTTAAAAAATTTCATCCTCCGGACCAACGTGACCGGGACGTTGGAACTTAGAATTTTTTCGCCCCGTTACGAAAGTACCGAAAGTTCAACTCGAAATAACTCGCTAAAAAGCGTTATAACGTATCGAAATTTTGCGTGAAATCGTTACGTATCGACGAAATCTAGTCGAACGTAACAATTTCACTTTATTTTTTTAAAAAATTTCATCCTCCGGACCAACGTGACCGGGACGTTGGAACTTAGAATTTTTTCGCACTGCTACGAAAAGGCCGAAAGATCCCCTCCAAATAACTCGTTAAAAAGTGTTAGAAGGTATGAATATTTTACAAGAAATCGTTATAACTCGATAAAATACGTCGGGATTAAGCGTTTATATCGTCGGCAGACGGATATAAAAACGTTTGGACCGACACGACCGGTCGTTGGAACATAGAAAAATTCCGAGCCGGTACGTTGGGACTTAGAAAAATTCCGAGCGCGAAAAAGTTTTTTCGAGTTTATTCGTTAAAAAGCGTTACAAGGTATGAATTTTTTTGCATAAATCGACGTAACTCGACGAAATACGTCGGGATTAATGGTTTATTTCCGTCCGAGAACGATTTTTAAAAACGGACCTATGCGGCCGGTCGTTCGTACTTAGAAAATTTTCGGACCGAACACTCTTTTTCGATTAATTCGTTAAAAAGCGTTATAACGTACGAATATTTTTCAAGAAATCGTTATAACTCGATAAAATACGTCGGGATTAAGCGTTTATATCGTCGGCAGACGGATATAAAAACGTTTGGACCGACACGACCGGTCGTTGGAACATAGAAAAATTCCGAGCCGGTACGTTGGGACTTAGAAAAATTCCGAGGGCGAAAAAGTTTTTTCGAGTTTATTCGTTAAAAAGCGTTACAAGGTATGAATTTTTTTGCATAAATCGACGTAACTCGACGAAATACGTCGGGATTAATGGTTTATTTCCGTCCGAGAACGATTTTTAAAAACGGACCTATGCGGCCGGTCGTTCGTACTTAGAAAATTTTCGGACCGAACACTCTTTTTCGATTAATTCGTTAAAAAGCGTTATAACGTACGAATATTTTTCAAGAAATCGTTATAACTCGATAAAATACGTCGGGATTAAGCGTTTATATCGTCGGCAGACGGATATAAAAACGTTTGGACCGACACGACCGGTCGTTGGAACATAGAAAAATTCCGAGCCGGTACGTTGGGACTTAGAAAAATTCCGAGCGCGAAAAAGTTTTTTCGAGTTTATTCGTTAAAAAGCGTTACAAGGTATAAATTTTTTTACGGGAATCGTTCTATCTCTATTAAATACGTCGGGATTAAACATTTTTATCGATTTTTTCAAAAAATTAGCGTTCGTCGAACTGACACGACTGGGATATTTTTCTAATTTTTTCGTTAATTAACGTTACAAGGTATATATTTTTTTGCATATTTCTACTTATTTTAACGTATTGTAATTGATTATAAACTTATTTTTTGTCCGTATTCGATAAAAGAGTATGTTTACTGATGCAATTTTTCGGTGAAAAAAAAAATTAATTTTTTGGTAAAAATGCATTTCTATTATGTTAATAAAACGTCTGGTAATGTATTTCGATGGTTGGATATTGGCTTTGTATAGTAGTGATCGAGCGTTCGCGAGACTAAGTTCCAGCGTCCCTTCCGAACGGTACGTTGCTACGGAGGTTTTGCACCGTAAGCGCGCGGCCGCTAGCCCGGCCGGCGCCGGCCTTCCGGCTGGCGCTTTCGTATCTATAAGAGAGACGTCGAGCCGGACGGTTCGGTCGGAACAGCGTTGAGCGCGTGGCTATTCTACGGCCTCGGTTGAGAATTCAGTCACCGCTCCTCGAGTCTTAGTGTATTTTACGCTATTTCTCGACTGTTCCTCCGTTCTCGTTCTGGTTTTTTCTCTACACTGCTGCGCCGCGGGTCGCTGTCCTGGACGTAATGACCAAATATCGTGGCAAGGTTCCCCTGAGTCGGGAAGCTGGTGACCTGTGTGTACGTATTCTAACAAAAATTGTTAGATGCGTGTGTGCTTGTACTAACTGAGCATCGATTCATTCAAAAGAGTATAACCGTCTGCTTTCTATAAAAACTTCTGCTTTCGCAGAAGTATCCGATGAGGCGGTAGGAGCGTACTATCTTTGCGTAGTATGTCTTCTGCCG
>NW_026099411.1:85000-88009 GCF_024542735.1 Bombus huntii
CCAGGGAGCTTGGCAACCTCCGTTGGCACGAATAGAAATATTCTTAAGGAGGAGACGACCCTCCAGCTACGGAATTATACGAAGAGAAGGTGGCACTCTCTCTCGATCATCGGGATGAAGAGATATATATATACAAGTATAAAAACGAAATGCGAATGAAACTTATTCGAGGCGCCTGCGTGAGGTCGTAAACAGAAAGACCCGCCGTCTCCGAATAAAACATATAACATATAATATATATATATATATGAAATTCTAATAAAAGGGAACTCTAGCTTCGAAAGAGCCAACAAAAGTTAAGGCTCGATATCAAACGAAAAAATTACGATGGAAACCAGGTGTAAAGAGAAATGCAGTCGTGGCGCCTGCGAGAGGCCGTACACAGAAAGACCCGCCGTCACGATCTCGTATTTCGTATTTGCATCGTGGAAACCGTACAAACGAAATATAAAAGTCCATGCAAACTAATAAGAAAATCTCTAAAGTGCCTCGTGTCGGAGTGATCATGCTCGCCTATTCTCTTCTATGTTTCGTGGTCTGTGTTGCGTTTGTTCTCCTCCTAGCAACGGGACATATCGAAGACTCCTCTTTGGGATCGAACGAAGCGTCTAGAACGAGTCGACGAGAGCGAAAGAACTTGTAGCGAGTCGCGCAGAGCGAAAGGATACCGATATACATCTTCGAAGGTTCTCTTCGAAGATCCATGGATACCTTCTGCGTCGACTTCTCTCGTCTCTTTCATCGAAACTCTCGTCGTTCTCGAAACGTGCTTCCTACCCAAAGGGCGTGTGCTCTTCGTATGTCGTTTCGTTCGAAATAACGAAACCACGTGTAACATACTCGTGGATCGGGTAACCTAGAACGAAGACGCATCGCGTGGATGTTGGCCCGCTATGCGACGATGACCGATGATGATGATGATGATGATGATATGATGATGATGTCGATGTCGACGACGACGACGATGAAGACGATGTGTAGCAACGATTCGTAACTAGTCTAGCCGAAGTTCGTTCAGAGGGGAACGCCGCCGGCTTCGAAGCCTCGATGTCGTGAGTCGGACACCCGTGCCGTCGCTAGAGTTTTTCAAACTCTGCTTCTGGATATTGGGACGAAAGACCGCTCGAGGACGACGACAGCCGTGCGTGCGTATCCCATCGAATTTTTTTTACACCACCTGAACGAGACTAAAGTTTCGTCTAGTTGATCGTCTACCGTCGCATAATGTATATTATATACCGTTCAGAGGGGACCGGCTGTCTATCCTCGTTGTCGTGAGTCGGACACCCGTGCCGTCGCTAGAGTTTTTCAAACTCTGCTTCTGGATATCGGGACGAAAGACCGCGCGAGGACGACGGATGCGAGTCCCATCGAATTTTTGACTTACACACTACCTGAACGAGACTTAAAGTTTCATATTATATACCGTTCAGAGGGGACCGGCTGTCTATCCTCGTTGTCGTGAGTCGGACACCCGTGCCGTCGCTAGAGTTTTTCAAACTCTGCTTCTGGATATCGGGACGAAAGACCGCGCGAGGACGACGGATGCGAGTCCCATCGAATTTTTGACTTACACACTACCTGAACGAGACTTAAAGTTTCATATAATATACCGTTCAGAGGGGACCGGCTGTCTTTCCTCGTTGTCGTGAGTCGGACACCCGTGCCGTCGCTAGAGTTTTTCAAACTCTGCTTCTGGATATCGGGACGAAAGACCGCGCGAGGACGACGGATGCGAGTCCCATCGAATTTTTTATTTACACACTACCTGAACGAGACTTAAAGTTTCATCCAGTTTGTCGTCTATCATCGCATATATAATATACCGTTCAGAGGGGACCGGCTGTCTATCCTCGTTGTCGTGAGTCGGACACCCGTGCCGTCGCTAGAGTTTTTCAAACTCTGCTTCTGGATATCGGGACGAAAGACCGCGCGAGGACGACGGATGCGAGTCCCATCGAATTTTTGACTTACACACTACCTGAACGAGACTTAAAGTTTCATATAATATACCGTTCAGAGGGGACCGGCTGTCTTTCCTCGTTGTCGTGAGTCGGACACCCGTGCCGTCGCTAGAGTTTTTCAAAACTCTGCTTCTGGATATCGGGACGAAAGACCGCGCGAGGACGACGGATGCGAGTCCCATCGAATTTTTGATTTACACACTACCTGAACGAGACTTAAAGTTTCATCCAGTTTGTCGTCTATCATCTCATATATAATATACCGTTCAGAGGGGACCGGCTGTCTATCCTCGTTGTCGTGAGTCGGACACCCGTGCCGTCGCTAGAGTTTTTCAAACTCTGCTTCTGGATGTTGGGACGAAAGACCGCGCGAGGACGATGGATGCGTGTCCCATCGAATTTTTGATTTACAAGACACACACTACCTGAACGAGACTAAAGTTTCATCGAGTTTATCGTCGCATAACCCGTTCGGAGGGGACCGGCTGTCTATCCTCGTTGTCGTGAGTCGGACACCCGTGCCGTCGCTAGAGTTTTTCAAACTCTGCTTCTGGATATCGGGACGAAAGACCGCGCGAGGACGATGGCTGCGAGTCCCATCGAATTTTTGTTTTTTTTTTTTTTTAAAGAAAAAACACCACCCGAACGGAGATGTGTTCTATCTTTCGTCGATTTTTCATGCTTTCAGTCGGTCGCGTGGTCGCCCATCCGTTCGGAGGGGATCGCCGGCTTCGAAACCTCGATGTCGTGAGTCGGACACCCGTGCCGTCGCTAGAGTTTTTCAAACTCTGCTTCTGGATATTGGGACGAAAGACCGCTCGAGGCGGACGGCCGCGCGAATCCCATCGAATCTTTACTATCACCCGAACGATGGAGAGATGCACGCGCGCTGTTTCTTGAATAATTGGACGAGAGAGTAGAATCAAACACATATATAACATGGGCTAGCCACCGTGCTTACTCGTTCGCGAGATCGTGTGCTGTACAGAGGATTCAGAATCGGGTGTATATATCCCCGTCGTTTCCTGACGAACGGAGCTTCGAT
>NW_026099412.1:0-86999 GCF_024542735.1 Bombus huntii
TTCCATTCGAACGATTAATAAATCGCGTACCTATAAAAGATATATTACGAAAAAGAGGTGACGAAACAAAAAAATATTGGAAATTCCGTTGTCATTAGATCAATTACTTTTGCAATGATTTTTATTTCCATGTAATTACATATGAAATGGCTAATTCATTAACATCTCCTCGAATCGAATATAATTCGTTACACTTCACAACGATTCAAATAATGGACGGGAAATATATAATAACTTTCCTGTCCTTGCGTTAAAATAGTACTGTACAAATCAGATGATACAACCTAACCCCAACCTAACCCCAAAAAACCCAATTACATCCACATTGCATGACAGCACACTTGCAATGGATTTTTGTGATTTCAATGTCACAGACAATGACACAACTAATCAGAACACGTTCGAGGCTATAGACATTGAAATTACCGCGTGTTTAATACGTTTAAAGCATAAATCTAAATTTCACGCGATTATTTCTTTGTACATTGTGAAACTCTTAAATTATCTTAATCGAATAAATAATCCTAATGTAATAAAACATCTTGAAATAGACCTAGATATCTGAAACAGAAACTCGAAGGATAAGAAATCCTAAAAGGTACTAATCCTAAAATAACAAACTCCTAAATAATAAACAAGTGATAAAAACCTGTTATAAATAATAAACCTTACCTGGAATAATCAAATCCTAACTAATCGAAAATAAAATAAGGCAAGCAATTCTTAATCTTTCAAGTAATTTTTCCGAAAACACAGAAAGATAGAGAAATTAAAAAGACGCAGCACAAATTGCAGCACAATGAAAGTTTCGGAGCGATGAATACGATCGTATTAAACTAAATAATTTTCAAAAGTGAAATTACACTGAAACGTATATCGATGATATTTGTCATTTCTACGATCTGTTTCGCTTGATCGTGCTTCTTTTCTGATGTAAATTCAATTTATAATACGAACTAAGTTTCCTTTATTATTATTAGTCCTGCGTCTTTTTAATTCGTCACTTCTTTTATTTCAGAACAATGACGGGCTCCAAGATGCTGTTCGGATGTTTGGCGTTAATTGCTTTTCTGCATCCATTAGTTCACGTTTGTACTTCGAGTAGTACAGCTCAAGGTTTGTACTTCGAGTTGTCTTTTTCCATGCACTTCAAATTCCAATACGATCTGGTCACGTGGCCTTCGTACAATTTCGAAATTTTACCTGTTTGGTAATCGTCAATGAAAAAAGAAGTTATGCGTGACCTCAACACATTGAAACAATTTTTATGATTTTTTATTTGCCGGTTGGTCAGCAAGTTAATGGAAAAATTTCACTTAACTATTCGCGTTAATCTCTTCGGTTTAACTTTTGGGAAATGCTTCGTTAGCTTCGGGAATATTCCAACGATTCGTTTTACGTACAAAATAAGCATGATAAATATTACATCACGGTAATGTAATATCGGAATATATTAAAGGTGTAATTTTGTTCGATTAATTATAATTTATTAATAATGGATTGAAAATACAGATATTAGTTAGACAGAGAAACGATGTTTGATTAACAGGAAAACTAAATGCAACGCTCGTATTTACAACAAATAACTTGACAACTATTTGGTAACTCTCTCTCTCTCTCTCTCTCTCTCTCTCTCTCTCTCTCTCTCTCATTAGCAACTCTAACACTCGACAACACTCGCAACTCAATTCTAACGACTCTATGCTTCGACGTCTCGATCAACTCTGATTCTCGCAACACGCACACTTTTCGATTCGCCTTGAATAGCGAAACCGTCCTTCTTCTAACGTTGTCTATTGTTTCCCTCATACCTATGTAAGAACTACCAACTACGTGCCTTTAGTCACGTAGGCACTCTTAAATGTAAACGAACCACAGAAACACGACGTACACGGTTTTTCTATTTTCAGCCGATCTCCAATCAAAGCTATTCTACGATATTACAATCGGCCTTTCCTGACAATCACATCTGCCCTCAGATGTGCTCATCATCGCCGCTCGCACTTACATCACTATCGTCAGCATTCCACCATTTCATGTGATCGGCTGCCGTGGAAGTTGTACGTGGCCCTTCGTGCTCCCCCTCTCGCTGCACTATGCATCGGTCATTTCGCAGGACTTTTATCACCCGATACGGTCCAAGAAACTTCGGATGCAGCTTTAGCCCGGGACCCCTCTGCATCCTCTCGATTGCCACTAGATCTCCCGTCCTGTATGCTGTCGCCTTCTTGCGTCTCCTGTTATACGCCCGCTTGTTTCGGATTTGGATCTCCTCAATCCGTCTCTTTGCGTCCGCACGCAGCTGATCTCGTTCCTCTTGGAACACCGCGGCCTGTTCGTCCTCGATGCTACTGCTCCTCTTTCGCTCTTCCTCTATCTTCCTCTCCGTTGTTTGTTTACCCATTTCACTCTTGTCAGGGGCTTTGATCGTCGTGGCAGCATCGTGACATTTTCGTAGGCTCGGTTCGTACATGGAAGACGTTAACAACTTACCATCTACCGAGACTATGATCTCTTCTTTTTCGAAGGTCTTCACGTTCATCGTGTCCTCGACAATCCCATCGTCGTCCTCGTCATCCACATCCTCTGTATATCGATATTATTGGAGGGATTCCGCACGTGCGACTTCCCTTGTCTTTTCGTTCGCCTTGCATTCACTCTCTTCGAGTCTATCCGAAAACTTGAAACAACCCTCGCACCCGCAACGCTATCCTTCTCAGTAAATTCGCAAATATCATCAACAACATCCTGTTGCTGTTGTTTAGCCAGATTCTTCCTCCTCGTGATGTTCGCTAAGTCCTCCTGCTGGCCGCAAGAATCCGACGAGGACACCATCTCGTGGTCCACTTTACCAATCACCACGTGTCTTGCCACTATTCTCCGTTCCTCCGACACTTGCTGCACAGCTGCCCGATACTTCTTCAAAACTTCTGCTAACTCTTCTTTATTTTCTTCCAATTGCGACAGTAGCTCAGTTCGTTCGCGACTAGCTACATTAACACGATCTTCTGCTTCGGAACGTTGCCGCAGTACTTCCTGCAACGAAGCCAGCGTCTCATTCGGTTCTTGCTCCAGTGCCTGTTTCGCTTTAACTGCAACTGCTCTAGCGCATTCTGCATCTTCTAACTGGTTCTTCAGCTGTCGTAAAGCTGCTTTACCCGTCGAGTCACCTTTCGATCTCTCCAGCATCGTTTGAGCGTCTCTTAGCAATGCTTTGGTTCTCTTCAAATCTCTTTTTAGCCTATGTTGCATGTCCTTAACGTGTGACAAATCTATCTCACTCGCCTGTGTCTCTACATCTATCTTGAGGACTTCCGGACACTCATCGGGATTTTCGTCCTTTATTCTACTAATAAAAGATTCTCCCCCTTTTATACTTATTTCAACAGTGTCCAAAAAGTCTGCGCCAATAATAAGCGAATGTTGCATCACTGTGTCTGGAACTACGTGTATGGTTATACAGTACGACTCATTGTCTATAATAATGTTCGTGGAAAATTTCCCGAGCGTAAAATTCCTTCCGGAACCGACACCGCCAAATCCAACGATTTCCCGACTTAATCTGGGCGCTCCGATTTTCACATGCTGATCTGCTCGCATTAGAGTCAGCTCACTACCGGTGTCTATCAACGCGCTCAATTTGAAATTTTCCATCTTAACATCCTTACCACGCCTTGTTTGTAACGACCGAAACACGCTGTAAACTTTTTTTGAGGGCTCACCCAAATTGTCGCAACTTGATGCGATGTGTCCGTACTCCCTACATTTGAAGCAATTGTAGCATCGCGTCTTCCTCGCATCTCCAGATCGACCGGGTTCCTTGTTCCTCTCGGTTTCGGACAGCTTCGCCACCGGCTTTACCCTGTTACTCTTCGGCTCCTCAAATTTCGTCCTCATCTCCATATCTCTTTTTATCGCTTCGTAGCGCCTGAAACGCTCTTTTAATTGCTCGATATTCCTGGCTCCGTATAGCACAGTCTTGTTCGCGACCTCGTCGGGAATGCCTTGAATAATGTAGTCTATCAAGGATTGCGTATCAACCCTTCCTTGTTTTGCAATCCCGCACATGTGATACATATATTGTTGCAGACTCTCATCTGCTTTCTTCTTTCTATGGGATAACTCGCCATGTATCTGTTGGTCGCTTACTACATTTTCAAACTCATTCCTCAACGCCTTTTTTAGCTTTGCCCAGGACTTCGCGCATCGTTTTTGTCGTACGAAGGCCTGAGCGGAGCCTGCGAGTAATTTCTTAGCATAGGCCACCATGTGGGCGTCTGACCAACCCCACACTTCTGCCATTTCCTCGAAGTCTTCCACCCACTGATTTACCCTCAGCAGATCATCCCCGCTGAATTTCTCTAATGAGTCTTCCACGTCTTTAAGACTCAACATCGAACCGACGCATACCTTCTGCTGCTACTCATCGCGGTCCTGATACACCGCTCGCGTGCCTCTCCTGTATTCTCGCGCGCCTTGTTTATCGTCCTCGCCTTCACTTTCGTCGGAGCTCTCTTCTTCCGACGATACATCGTCTCCTTCTAGGGCCGCCTGTAGCCGCGCGCGTAGTTCGGATTTTCTTCCCGTTACCTTCAACCCCAAGCTAACGAGACGCGCTCTCAGCTCTTTCGTCCTCAGCTTCTCGAGGTCTTCCTCTCCCTCTTGACTGCGTTCGGCTCTCTGCTTGCTTCTTAGATCTCGCTGGTTTGTTGGTTCTTCGCCACGCTTCGAATCCTTAGGAGTAGATCGACCAGGTTTGCACGCTCTGTTCAACCTGGCAACCAGCACTGATCTCGCACCGGATATAGGCAGATTCATCTGTGCGAGCTTACTCCTCAGCTCCTCCAGCGTCAAATCCTCTTCACCCGACAATCGTTCGTCTTCAACGTTTGCCATTTTATTCTATTCTTTTCTACTCCCGCAGAAATAGCTCCGTTAAATCGTATCGTTTCTCTGTCTTATTCAATCCCGGACGAGCCCCCACTTGTAATATCGGAATATATTAATAATGGATTGAAAATACAGATATTAGTTAGACAGAGAAACGATGTTTGATTAACAGGAAAACTAAATGCAACGCTCGTATTTATAACAAATAACTTGACAACTATTTGGTAACTCTCTCTCTCTCTCTCTCTCTCTCTCTCTCTCTCTCTCACTAGCAACTCTAACACTCGACAACACTCGCAACTCAATTCTAACGACTCTATGCTTCGACGTCTCGATCAACTCTGATTCTCGCAACACGCACACTTTTCGATTCGCCTTGGATAGCGAAACCGTCCTTCTTCTAACGCGTTTTTAATACGCGATGGCGCTATCACTTTCTAAAAGCGTCGTCTTTACATTTCCGATGGCCACGGGCACATCCGACTGCCAGATATACAATGTGTTATAAGAGTATCATTACCATACTTTTCATGAAAAGAGCAATTTTTCTTGATAACTATACTCTGTAACATAGATTGAAGTCGCTGATTTGATCCCTCTGATATCGTTGTCTTATGAGAGTCTCGTCTGGTCTTGATTGGTTCTGTTGACTCTTATCGTTGTGAAAAATCGATTCGTTGTGTACCTTTTATGTATAGAGAATTATTTTGTGGTAGAATATAATGTTGTAATATTTGTGGTCTTTACTTTACTAATTTTGTCACTGAGCCGCTCTTTGGTTCGTTGAGCGATTCATATTCCGCATATATTCCGTACTTGCTTCGCTTGGTACTTTTATAATTTTCGCAGTTACAATAAAAAATTTAATTCTTAACAGATTAAAGATTTAACCTCTTGCTTTATAGTGTACAATAATTTTTTTTTTTTTTTTTTTTTTGTATAGGTTATGTGATCCATAGTTTGAGTAAGTAGTACATATATATATATATATATATATATATATATATATTTAAGATTAATATTTTATCAGTTTCTGTTCGTAACAACATCGAAGTAGTCAATAAGTTTGAAGAGCATAATTAAGGAAGTTATGAAGCAAGAGGTTAAGAACAAATTCTGAAAGAGGTTATGTACAACTCAGTAGTACTGCTTTACATTACTTTGCGAATTACTTTTCAAGCATAAAAATAGTTTAACAGCCACTTATAGTTACTTCCTTACCATTACATTCATTAAATTCGTTTGATTTTGTAAACAAAATAACCACGCTGACCAGTCTCTTATTTAAAATAGAATTATTTTGTCATATATCCAACAGTTTACTTTCTCTTCGCTTTGTCTCGTATTACGACTTTATAACGGTGTTTCTTTAAACTTTAAACGATCGTAATAAATGTATTTACGGACGATGACTGATATCTGGTCTGTCTTAAAGTTGCAACTAATTAGTGCCCCGTTACTTTGGACGTTATGAAATGTTGTATAACCAAAGACTTATCTTCTCTTTTGGTAGTTGCATAAGAGAAGACTGAGCCGTTGAAACGCTCGAATAGATTAGCTGATTCGCTTAACGTATTTTTACTTCCGACGAGCTAAACACAAGAGCAGAAAGCACATAAGGAATAATACAGAAACGTCAAACGTATACAGAAATATATTTCGTAAAAGCATTAGTACGTAACATGTCTTTATAATTCTATTTATGTATAGTAAAATGGCTTGTATCCATTTTCATGAATTATAACTGACATTTCAAAGCATTCATGTAGATATGTAACTCTCGTTAATTAATAATTTAACAATGCGTCATGAAACGTATCATTTTCGTTTCTTCCTTTGTTTCGTTATACACAGGAACGAATTTGTAAATAAAGATGTATAATCAACGATAACATATGACAGCGAGTATAATAACTGTCAGCAAAGGAAGAGGTCGGTAAAATGATTGTGGTTGATTTCAGTGTATCGGTAAATAAGCTTTGACAGACGTTGCCGGGGGACTCGGTGTCGGTGAAACCGCGTCGATGAAATGATTGTCAGTAATTTAAAGATAACCCAATTTATTGATCTGTCTCCCCTTCATGGCGTTGTACGTCTCTCTATAAAACATATTCTACCTCGGAGGGCTGAAAAATTTAACTTGGTCTCACTGGACTGGACTGTAAGTAAGAAAATTGAAATGCAAAATCCACGTGTGAGCGCAACGGTTTAGATGGAAAGTTCGATAGGACAATTATGTATATTAGCCTGAAAGAAAGCTCGTGGCTTCGCACGCAACACGTAATTTCCCTCTCTGAAATAATCCTATTACAACGATACGATTTAAAATTTTCCTTAACAGACCTCGCAATGTAATTCTTCATCTACAATTTTTTATTCGGCCTGAAACAAGAGACTTTCGAAGCCTTATAGAGTCTCGCGAATCTAAAAGTCAGGTTTCAACGTATTTTCGCGTCTTATTCTATAATACTGAAGACATTAAAGGTGTTAACGATTATTGTCTCACTATGTACGTACATCAAACGAGTACTTACGTAAGAGACGAATGGAAATGGAAACAGCCGAGAATAATTGAAGATAATTTGAATACGTTCCAGGCTATAATACAATTTCTCGTGAACCGTAATTGATTCGCAGAAGGGAATTGCTGCTTCTCACGACTAGCAAAGTGTTTCGCAAAAAAAGAAAAAAAAGAAAAATGGTATCGGAAGGATAGAAAAAAAGCGGTGGCCTACATCAAGCAATCTTCATGCCGATAATGCATTTATTATTCAGTTCGTTCATTTTCTATCGCGTAACAGACACTGGGATAACTGACAGAACGAGCGTATAAATCTTGCATCTCTCAACCTGACTTCTCCCAATTCGCATACTTCCATCCTTCGTATAAGTGACAATGAATCAGAAGAGTTTCATAGCAATATTGAACAACATACAGTCAACTACAACACCATTAGATACATCCACCATACAGTCAACTACAACACCATTAGATAACAGCAATACAATAGATTATAATTTTCTACGTGTCATTGATTCATCATCATCATTTTCCATTTTTTTAGCATATGTAAAAACGTATCTGACGTAATCTTACCTCGCTCTTTGAGTAAAAAAATCCATTCAAATGAAACAAAGGGAAAAGAAATAAGAAAACAAACACTCACATATGAATCTTCATTACATAACTGTATGTACTCCTCGAGGTATAATTACTCAGACACGTTACAGCGTACCTTCTTCGTTCCCTGATGGCTGATGTTGATCGTTGACGTTTATAATGAAAGAATTTCGTCAACGGCGCCATCTGGATCCTTGTTGAAAAATTAAAATAGCCGCAACAGCACCATTAAGCTCATCACCCAGAGTAGCTTTTGTTGCTGAGTCGTGGAGGAATTATTATCATCAACGACATAAACTTTACCAGTTCCGGTAATGTTCTTCATGTGATCCAGGCATTCGAACTCGCAACATCGCTCTCCAACACGGAATTTCTTGCATGTCTGTAGTAAAAAGAAATCGATCAATTGTACAGATCAATCGTCACTCGACTGCTCGAGAATTCAGATCATCCAGAGAATAGAATAGAGACGTGGAAAAATGTAGTGCGATCATCGCAGTGGGAGGAAATAGGGGGATAGGGACCAAATGAATGAACGAGATGTTAAGGACAACTGACGATAAGTTCTTCTTTTGTCGGGAATTGCATGTTTGTGAATGGTTTGTGGGTGGTTAGGTGGAGAGAATTGAAGAGTTTGGAGGTGACTGGAAGAGTGTTTTGGGCAAGGTAGATTGCAGAATGGTTGCGGTAGCATTGTGTTAATTATGGGTTTGTACATGTAATCTTTGTATGTATCACTACATACAACCTAACGTATATTTTTAATAATACATCAGAGTTTTAGTTATTTCATAGCTATGAATTTTATACTCTATAATCTTGACGTTTTATTTCACAGAAGCGTTTGAATATCCATAAAAATTAAATGAACCAATGTATTCATTATCTTATAGAGAAGATATATTATTTTTAATTATGTTCCAATTATTTATCATGATCCTGATTTCCTTATTCTGAAAATTTGAAAGGAAGTTTTGTAGTTTGATACTTTCAGCGACAAAGGGTCAATATTGCTTTAGTATATTTCGTCACATATACATGTATATCTATATGTCGGAGATGAAAGGACACCGGAACCTTTGGATAGCCCCGCAACATTGCAATCTAAAGTCTACTATAACTGTAACTAAACTATTGTAGTTATTCAATCCGATTGTAATTGTTCGAGATTAGTGACGGTGAGCTTTGGCTCGAGGTGACAGTCTGTCGCCCAACGTAGCCGCGGTCAAGGGATGAACGCTTTGCCTAACAAAGGTATGGAGTAATTCTATAGTTCTCCTTAAAAGAAATATTCGTGGCGACACGCGACAGTAAACATTCCCACGGTTTCTGTCCCGTGGCTCGCCACACGCAGACCCTATTCTTCGAGTAAGATGATTGCCAGATGTCGATGCGTCTCCGCAGTACATGTTCGGCTAGCCCGAGGGCCCGTTATAAATCTTAAGGTTTAGTTAACTAAAGTCCTTCAAACAGACAAACAGTCTTTGTCCCAACTACGGGAAGATAGGGGAGACATATTTTTCAACGAGCGGCGTCTCCCACTAGCAACTTTCCCTCGAGGGCGGCTACCATCTTTTTCTAACCACCGATATGGAGATTGACCAATTAGCAGCAACGTCAATTTCCCTTACTTCCTAAACGAAGGCTTTCCTCGACGAATCCGATGATCTCATGTCCTTAGACACACCCCATTATAGTTTTCCTCTGTGGCATCATCGGGACGGGACGGGCATTCTTTTACGCGCTCCCGTCGACCAAAGAGTAACGTCTTTACGCTCAGCAATTATTTTTACGAATCAGACTTAGATTCAGCGAGAACGCCCATCTGTCATCCCGTTGGCCGCGGATTCGTTATCGAACCGGAGACCATTGTCACTAGTGTCGCGGACGTCTCACCGCCGTGGTAGATTGTCAAACCTGTGTTATTCATACCTGTGTCAATAAATCGTATCTTCGTTACACCGCAACGATGGCTACCTTCAATGAAGACTCCTCAAACACCGACAACCCTATCCCCAATGTCATTCCGACATATATATCCACCGAAAATGCGCTCTTGTAGACAAACGCTCGATTCGCGTCATAGCTTTTAAAGCTTGTCGCATCTCAATCCGTTGGAAAAAGTTTTTCCTGTAGCATATTTTATTTTTACGAACCAACAAGGTCTTTGTTTATTTCCTTCTGCTTTTGCTCCAATTTCCCCATTGTTTTTTCAAGGATAGTATTTCAGAGCCACTAGTCAAGTTTATTGTAACAATAAACGTACGTTTCGGAAACATTTTGTGCTGTGAAACAGAATACACTAAAGTTTGAAGGTCACATCGATTTTCGAAAGTTTATAAATGGAGGTGTATGACAGTATCACCAGCTGTTGCTGTCCAAGTAACTCCAACATCGAAATACTACAACGATTCCAATCGAAAACGCTAAGAGCCTTAATAGACGCACCTTGGTATGTTACCAACGAAACCATCCATCGCGACCTCAAGATACCTACAGTCAAAGAGGAAATAGCAAAATATAGCGACAGATATAGCAAAAGAGTCAACAAACACCGAAACCCCCTAATCACTGGACTACTCGATACGACGGACCAGATTCGATTTCTTTTTACTACAGACATGCAAAAAATTTCGTCTTGGAAAGCGATGTTGCGAGTTCGAATGCCTGGATCACATGAAGAACATTACCGGAACTGGTAAAGTTTATGTCGTTGATGATAATAATTCCTCCACGACTCAGCAACAAAAGCTACTCTGGGTGATGAGCTTAATGGTGCTGTTGCGGCTAGTTTAATTTTTCAACAGGGATCCAGATGGCGCCGTTGACGAAATTCTTTCACTATAAACGTCAACGATCAACATCAGCCATCAGGGAACGAAGAAGGTACGCTGTAACGTGTCTGAGTAATTATACCTCGAGGAGTACATACAGTTATGTAATGAAGATTCGTATGTGAGTGTTTGTTTTCTTATTTCTTTTCCCTTTGTTTCATTTGAATGGATTTTTGTACTCAAAGAGCGAGGTAAGATTACGTCAGATACGTTTTTACATATGCTAAAAAAATGGAAAATGATGATGATGAATCAATGACACGTAGAAAATAATAATCTATTGTATTGCTGTTATCTAATGGTGTTGTAGTTGACTGTATGGTGGATGTATCTAATGGTGCTGTAGTTGACTGTATGTTGTTCAATATTGCTATGAAGCTCTTCTGATTTATTGTCACTTATACGAAGGATGGAAGTATACGAAATTGATAAAATTATTAATAATATTTACGAAGAGAAAGTAAACTGTTGGATATATGACAAAATAATTCTATTTTAAATAAGAGACTGGTCAGCGTGGTTATTTAGTTTACAAAATCAAACGAATTTAATGAATGTAATGGTAAGGAAGTAACTATAAGTGGCTGTTAAACTATTTTTATGCTTGAAAAGTAATTCGCAAAGTAATGTAAAGCAGTACTACTGAGTTGTACATAACCTCTTTCAGAATTTGTTCTTAACCTCTTGCTTCATAGCTTCCTTAATTATACTCTTCAAACTTATTGACTACTTCGATGTTGTTACGAACAGAAACTGATAAAATATTAATCTTAAATATAGATTGAAATGAAAGCTTGTCACGTAAATGTGTGTGTGTGTGTGTGTGTGTGTGCGCGCGCGCGCGCGCGCGCGCGCGCGCGCGCGCGCGTGTGTGTGTGTGTGTGTGTGTGTGTACTGCTTACTCAAACTATGGATCACATAACCTATACAAAAAAAAAAAAAAAAATTATTGTACACTATAAAGCAAGAGGTTAAATCTTTAATCTGTTAAGAATTAAATTTTTTAATGTAACTGCGAAAATTATAAAAGTACCAAGCGAAGCAAGTACGGAATATAGGGATATAGGAAGCGATGGGGAACAGCAAGTAACTCCAACATCGAAATACTACAACGATTCCAATCGAAAACGCTAAGAGCCTTAATAGACGCACCTTGGTATGTTACCAACGAAACCATCCATCGCGACCTCAAGATACCTACAGTCAAAGAGGAAATAGCAAAATATAGCGACAGATATAGCAAAAGAGTCAAGAAACACCGAAACCCCCTAATCACTGGACTACTCGATACGACGGACCAGATTCGCAGGCTGAAGAGGCACTACCCGCTAGACCTAAACGTTAGATTCATTTAATTATCCAAATTAAGCTAATGCACTTACTTATAATACTTATAAATTATACCTATCTATAATAAGTATTAACTTATTGTAAATAAACAGCCATGTCACTGCGCCACGCCAGAAAAATTACTGAAAATTTTCAACGCGAGAATTGATTGTAATTCCAACAAATAAATAAAAAAAAAAAAAAAGCTGTTGCTGTCCCCAAGCGCCAAAATACGTTCTGACTACTATTTTATGTATCTCACAGAAGTATGTCTTCATTCATCATCTCCCATGCCATCCACCAACGTGTTCTTAACATGTTATCTCCTAGTAAAATATTGATATTGAGTCAGATATCCAACTGAATAATCTTTTCGGTGTCTACTATAAGACATTTAAAACCAAGGCTCGTACACACGTGTGCTTATACGTCAGATGTAATACTTAACACGAAACCTGCTTATATTAATATTAAATTTATGCATAGTAGGATGTTCGACCTTTGTAAAAATGAAATTATAATACATACAGTTTCACCGTGGAAAAGTGAATCTTTCTAGCATGTCCACGCAAATGCAGCGGAGGGGAGGACTGTGCATGCACCAAACAACTTTACGTTCGTAATTTTTCACACAAATGTACAACTGTAGGGAAATAATTATCTGTGATTTTTCGGATGTTAGGAATCGACAATATCGCATAACGGAATGCTGTGTTCTACGTATTCTATTTTTGTTACGAAAGTGGTACAAACGAAGTCCACGTAAGAATAGTACAACAAAATCGGTTGAGGTTAGGTTATCGTGCAGATATCGCGGCTTTTGCATTGGAAATCACGCAACTGCCAGTCTCGTCGTTCCTTGTAAACGAAAGAAAGGTATTGTAATCGGTCGGAATTAACATAAAACTCGTCGCATGCGACCATATGGCCTGAATGTTGAATAAACGAGAGTAGAGCGCGAGCTATGTGATTCTAACCGTTTAGGCGGAAACTAATGATTGTAACCAGAGCCGAGATATATGCCAATATTACTTTGCTCGACAAAGCGTATAAGATGAGGAGAGAATCGCGATAAGGTAGAACAAGAGACAGATATTCTCTACGTAAAGCAAGTCTGTCAACTAGATTGAAATCCTATAGCTATAACTACAGTGAATCCATATTCTGGCGAATTGTCTTTTCACAAATGAAGCTTCTGAAGAACGGAATTGATACAATAACTACTGTTCATTCATAACTACTGTTGTAAGAATCTATATATTTGTCTATCTATATCTATATATATCGATCTATATATATTTGTCAGAATGTCATTTTATCAAAAAACCCATCCTCTGTAATCATAGTTTAACGAAGCATAATTAATAGAAGAGGTAGAGCGTTAAGTGGAGATGATTTAATCACAGTTAAGTAGATAAATCTCTATATTAGTCTCTTTAATTAAAATGTCCTACGTTTTATTTGCGTCATTTTTTTTCTTCATCCAATTTAAAATGTTTAAATAACAATAGCCTATACAATATAATTTTATGTAAAAAAATTGATTATACCATGTTTATTACAGATATTTAACATTTTTGTGTACATACAAAATTTAGATTATACCTCGCTTGAGAACAAAAATTCTATTTGTTTTCCTAACATGTACTAATAATTATTGATCAAACTAGAAAAAGCTGGAGGAGATTACTTAGGAAGATTACTTAGCATCTTATATTCCTGGCAAGAGAAAATGAAAAATTCGTTTCTTCTCTTTGCTTCCCTGTTCCTTCTTTCCTCCTTTTTCCCTTTTTACATCGCGTTGTTTTACATCGCAATTTACATTTATTTGTAAAGTTTGAATCTTCTCGATATTGAAGATGTTGAAGCTGCAAGTATGTATTTCATTTTAATCCATTCGAGACCGAGATTTAATTGTAAGACGATACCTAGGTGTCGGTACGATCTGAATGTTTAGTTAGAATGATTCTGTGTTTTACTCTCTCCAGGGTATCCTTTTCATACTTTGATTTTAAATCGATGACAATCTTAAATAGTATGCCTCATATTTTTAAAATATAAAATTATATACTATGTTATTCTATAATGTATTATGTACAGTCATATATATATATATATATAATAATTCTATATTGAAAAAAATATGAAATTAACATGATATATACATTACTACATAAGTTATATATAAAATATGTATACTATACCCTTGCCTACTGACTGATATGAATTTCTTTCGGTCTCGAATGCGTTAAAAGAGAGCGCAAAGAAGGCGAAATTACTTATTGTAATTAGTAAAACGACCTGAGAGGCAGACAGATACAAGAAAGAAGGAATATTATATTAGCGGCATTATCATGTTTTTGCTCTCTTTAAGTCTTTCATCGAGACAGACAATCTACAGGTATTAATCGACCAATTTCTCCAAGCTGATAACTTCGAATTGATGTTTATATATAAGAAGTGTTATGTGTTAATCTGTCTAAATGTTTAAAAGGTGTTATAAATTAAATGTTGTTAAACGATACGTAATTGCCTTTTGATCGTAAATTTTACTATCAAGGGGTCTTTTATGTATGCGTAATCATTGTGAATTATAACAATTTATGTGATCGATATTAAAGGTGTTTAAAAGCATGTAGTTTTTTTCTATATTACTATTCTCCTATATTATTATCCTATATTATTATAGCATTCCTATATTATTATAATATCCAATTACATGTTGATACACAAGATATACAGATTATTATTTATAACGTTTTGGTTTTCTTAATTGAGTCATTCATTTAGTACAAATGATAAGAAATTAGTAATAATTCACAAAAAAAGGATATCGTAGTAGAAATATTATAAAAAAACATTTTCTGTTTTAGTGTAGAGTTACTCCTTCTTACAGACAGTGTCGTACAAATCTGTACGTCTCTGAGAAAATGTAGGTATCTGAGCCCTTACTTCCTCAACAACTTTTAGATCTGATAGAAAAAAGAAACATACGAAGTAATAAGTAATGCTTACTAATAAATTCAACAAATACAGAGGAAGATGGCTAAATCGATAAATTAACGAGACTAAAAATTAATTACATCATGGATCTCTCGCTTTTAATTTTAAGCTGTAAATTACCGATATCGGTGACTGCCATATTCTCTTGAGTTTCCAAATCGTAAAGAATCTTTCCCCAGGGATTGGTCAACTGTGTATGTCCCCATGCGACGTAACTTGCTTAAGGAACACGAGCCGGTGATATGCAGGCAACGTATAATTGATTATCATTCGCTCTGAAACGCTGAAGTAATGACCAGTGCAGTGGTCCAGTGGTCATATTGAATGCCGCTGGATATATCAGCATTTGGCAACCTAACCCAGAGAAGCAGGAAATATGAAGCCACCGAATACCAATTAACTTCGTAGTTGCACGGTTCACATTCCATCATTTCTGAATATGCGAGGACAGTCCTCTTATTGTGCTTTTAATTCTTTTATTTGTTTCATTTTCAGCAAATATACTGGTTTTTTAAATTAAGTTTCTTTTTATACAGAGTTACAGATTATATTAATTTTATATAGAATATATTTAAGAAAGATATTTAATTTTTTGCTAGTTAAGTATTGATCGATTAAGTTACTGTACCTTTGTTCCGATAAATGCGTGCCATTTCCTCGAATCTAATATCATAGCAAATGCCAATACCTATTTTGCAGCCCTTCACATCGAACGTCGTTAGGGAGTTACCAGGACTGAGTGAATCACTCTCTCGAAAAGTAATCTTATTAGGAATGTCGATGTCGAATAGATGTACCTAATAACATAAAAATGTGGTCGCTAATTCTATTGCTGCAACTTTTGTAATTTAATATCAAAGTTACCAACTCCTAAACTTTAATTATTTTTTATTTAATAACTGACAGCGTTTTTATCACTTTCTTTTATTAAAAAATCTTATCATTTAATAATGTTTAAAAAGGAGAAAAAATAAGTATAATAATATTTTAAGTATGTGAAAAATTTATACAACAACAAACACATTACAACAAAAATGGGCGTTTCCCGTATCATAACGTATTTTATAAACCGTAAATTATAGAATTGGTTATAGTATACGTATGTACATATGTATATTCCTAAATTATTCCTAGATAGAGTCACTTTCTTCACCCCAATATTTTCAAATTCAAAGCCATAAAGGAATATATTACTTACCTTTCGGTGTTTTGCTATCAAAGTTCCATCGGGACCTCAAATAGTACAGGTATTGTACAATTTAGCGCCCTCTATTTCAGGCATCGTACCACCAACTACATAGATGTTGTTTTCTTTAGCTGCGTTCGATGAAGCAACGCTCGTTTCACCATCAGGAATACTCTCGGCGTATTTTGGAAAGTACTCTGCATTGCAATATTTCAATTAATGAAGAATAACTGTCTTTTGTTCCAACCATAAATTAAATTGAAATGTTTGTCAGTTTTTTATTTTTTAAATTATTAAAATAACTAAGTTTTATATTTCGACTTAATTAAATATGCAATTACTTAGCTAATAGTATATATAATAAATTGTTTCTACAGGTTCAAAATGAAAAATGAATATTTAGAAATATTTAATTACGACAATGCTATTTGTGTTAGCATCAGTGGCTTGTTACTCAACGACTTTGCTAGTACTTTTTGAAACATAAAGTTAGTTTTCAATTAACACTTATACTAGAGGCGGAATTATAAATGCAAAATAATTGATAATACTAATTTATAAGTACCTAATTATTAGTATCTTAAAAAATATATTTATACAAAAATCACGATAATCATGAAAATGGGGAAATCCTATATTCTCGAATCAATTCACAATTTATTTTGTATATTAATTAGATTCCGCGCTCATCAGTACGTACTCACTGGCGACATCGAGAAAATGTATCGGCAATTCCTCGTACGACCAGAGGATCGGAAATATCAAAGGATATTATGGCGCAGCGCGAGTGGAGAAACAGAAACATATGAGCTTAACACCGTAATACTCTTATCATAGAAATAGAAGCAGTCCTCAATTCCCGCCCGCTAACTCCTATCTCCACCGATCCAAATGATCTCCTAGCCCTCACTCCCGGACATTTCCTCATTGGCGATTCATTAATGTGCTTACGTGATCGAGATTTCAGAGACATTCCATCGAACCGACTCTCCAAATGGCAGCATATCCAACAGCTTAAACAACATTTTTGGAACCGCTGGCATAAGGAGTATTTGAACGAGCTAACCAACCGCAATAAATGGAGCAAGGGTGGACACAGCATCCAAAAGGGCACAATCGTCATCCTCAGAGAGGACAACGTTCCCTCCATGCATTGGCCTCTGGGCCGAGTTATCAAGGTTCAACCAGGCGCCGATGGTGTCATCCGGACAGCTACAGTTCAGACGGCAAAGAGCATTTTGGATCGGGGCGTCAAAAGGCTTGTCCCACTGCCAATTCAACCCGATCTCGAGAAACCCGAACAACTAGCCACCGAGACGAAATAAGATGGGAACTTCAACCACACCTCGCTAGTTTGATCGGTACCCTCTCAACGGGGGGAGAATGTTACGCCATGCGGCTTACAATAGGTCATATTCTTAACTATCGATCGCGGCACTATAATGTCGCAGACGGATCGTCGCGTCTGCCCGGCAAACAAACATGGTTCATTAAGCAGGGCGACTTCCAGAAACGTCGACTCGTGGCCCGTATTTTACCTCGCAGTAAAAGAATGTGGCGTGATCCGAACGTAGTGGGGGTCGCCTTCCAGAAAAAACGAAAAAAATCGAAAGGCGTTCAGAACTTTTCGAGAAGTCGAACCGTCAACACATGTGGTATGTCGCGCATTACTTATCAACCAAAACGCAGTTACATTTTTTTTGTTCCATTTATATCTTTCTAGTTAATAAGTTGTTGAAATAAACATTAATTTATTTGTGTTAATTCTGTGGAATTTCATTGAACTACCCTTATTATCATAATCGAAATAAGGGGATCGATCAGTTCGTGGCGTCGATTATTTAATCGTAATGGGAACTTACAACTCTCGTTGACGTGCTATCTCGCGATCGCGTCTCTCCGCGAACGGTCGAAACAAAATGATTCACTAAAAACTGTCCTGAATTCCTAAGAATTTATTTACCGAAAAACTGACAAAGTGTTTATTTAAAAAATGAGGTTGAAGGTAGTCCTTTTCTTTCATTTCATTCATTTTCATTTTCTTTCTTAAGTATGGCTAACACAATATCTAATCAATTAAAATTTTATATTTTCACGTGAAAAGTTTCTTTAGATAATTATTATCAACATGATGACTCACTCTTACGGATTAATACGTGTCTGTAGGGCAATCCGGTGGACTTGATCGGCTTTTTACTTCGAAAGTTGAGTAATCGGTGTCGCTTTCTTACGCATCTTTGAACTGTATAAATGTTTTAAAATTGTTTGATCCAGAATGTACCACACCGGACAATCAAGAAGGCAGGTGCCTTGACTACAGAAAATGTAAACCTCTGCAAGAAATATGGCAGATACAGTACCGTACAGCCACCGATTTTTATAGACGATCAGTGTGCAGATACCAGGGCAATGTTACGATCGTTTGCTGTCCGAACGATCCAAACAAAGAGAAGAGAGAAATTTTAATAAAAACTGTGTATAAGTATAAGGCTTTGCGACCACCATACTGTGGTTTTAGCAACGTCTCTCATACCAGGGTGGTCGATGGTAAACCAGCTGAACTTGGTACGTTTTATGTCTTTCTTTCCGATTAATAATAAGCCATTTACTGCAAAGAATGAACTTTAAAGGCATTAAACAGCACATCAATGTACATTTCAATTAGACTAAATAATAATGCTATGATTTTATCGGTAGTAACTTTACTTATTAACTTGAATTATTTCTTTCTTTTACTTCATGTTAGGAAGAGTATCTTTTTGCTTGAAATAAAAAATTGATATAGGAGTAATAATATGGATAGAGAACAAAAACTGTTAGGGCAGAAATTACACGTTTGAACTTTATAGTTCAGTATAGTTCAAATAGAAATTATATAGAATTATTTAATAATTTGTATTCCACTGGAATAAAAATTTAATTTCTGTCTTTATCAAATCTCTATTTCAGAGTATTTGTACGTATGTACTTATCGTCTGCTGTATGATCGAATATCGAATAGGTAATAATCGTTGTTACCTGTTATGTGAGAAAAAATTATGTATATTCACAACTATGACTATTGCATTTTAGGCGCTTGGCCATGGATCGCTGCATTAGGTTTTCGTAATCCCCGAAACCCAGACAAACCACTATGGAAGTGCGGAGGTTCCCTGATATCGGCTAGGCATGTTTTGACCGCAGCACATTGTGCACATATGGATGGAATAGAAAACATACACAATCATAATATTGTCATTCTTAGATTGGTGGAGGAGGTGCCATTTTCGAGTAAGTCCTCAAATATATATATATATATATGCTATTGAGTATTACTGAAGTATCATATCCTGAAATTTCTTACTGTACACATATATTGTGTCATAAAGCATGTATAATTCTTTCTCATACTTTTGGTCATTCGTTTCCTGCATTTTCATTTATTTTTTTATTTTTCAGGGTACGTATATCCCATTTGTACGAAAGAGCCCCTACGAAAGAGCAACTTCGTCGGCTATAACCCCCTTGTTGCTGGATGGGGAGCATTAAGATATAGTAAGTGATATCAATTTTATAATAAAATTAAATAGTTCCAGTCTTAAATATCTTTCTTATTTTCTTCGTAGGACGACCACGACGTAATGCATTAATGGAAGTACAAATGCCAGTGATTAAGAACGCCGAATGCAAAATAGCTTATTCCAAATTTCCTAATGCACCTGATATCACTGATGGTATAATATGCGCCGAACATGCTCAGGGTGGAGAGGATTCTTGTACGGTAATTAAGTTACAGAGTTACTACAAACTATACGGTATCTGAAGACACGTCGATTCGAATTAACACCAAATCGACGTCTTAAACATTAAAAATAATAGATAAACACAATTTAATAGTTTTGCCCACTTCTCACACCTCGTTATGGTATTTAATCTAATTTCCTTCTAATCTTAGTTTTGCTCAAAATACATATAACATGTACGTTATAAATTGGAGTATTTCAATACACAAATCAATAGAAGATTATTACTGTATATAAGTATAATTTCAATACAATTCGATCGATATATTTCAGTATCTTTGATTAAAAATTTAACGATCCTTTCAGGCTGACCGCGGCGGACCACTGCTGATACAACATGAATTAACCTCGTATTTAATAGGTATTGTGTCTTATGCTTATAAGTGCGGCACAGCTGGGTATCCCAGCGTTTACACTAGGGTCACATCGTACCTTGACTTCATTCTCCAAGCGATGCAATAATATGATATTACTGTTCCATAAATATCATTGTGTAAAAAACGTAAAGTTGGATTTTCTTATTGTGGAGATAAGAAACAGCTCAAATTTACATTGTTTTGTACGTTACAAATTATAGGCTTAAAATGTACGAAATGTAACTTTGAAACGACACTAATTTTTTACGCACGATAAACCTCCACGACTTAGGTATGTAAAGATGATAAACGTATATTAATTCTATAAATTTGGTAATAATAAACCAACTTTCTGAGAAGTTCTGTAAATTTCGTTTCTGTTGTATCAAGAGAATAATGGAATATTCCACTTAGATCGTATACTTCTTGTACGTACGTACAAAATTTTCCGGCTAATCTAAAACACTTCATAAGATAGAGAGCTTCTGGAAATTCGGACACAGAGAGTGCATAAAATACAAGATAAGTCTCGTGTCTTTCAAAATTATTTTTTATTCGCTAAAAACGTCCTGTGTACTCATGCAATCACATGCAACCTCGAAACTTCACTTATTTTTTATCACTTTCCAATTCAATACACAGTTTCAGCATTTTTGACTATATGTAAGAGAAATTTCCATTCAGCCAAAGGTGTACTTACAGATTATAGATTCCTATACGACTCTCAGTAAAAATTTATCCGCACTCCAGATAGTTAAAACTTCTGTCGACCGTATTGATCCATCTGCACTCTTCGTATGACGTCAATATCTGTTCAGTGCTGCTGCGCAGGTTTCTTTGTGTTACGTCAATTCGTTTGTGACCGTTGCGCGAGTAATGGCGCTTTGCAATGGTGATTTGCAGGAAAACAGTGCAGGATGCTGTGATTCGTTTCTTGTGGTCGGAGGTTATGTTTGATGCCTATATTTATCAAAGATTTAATGCACATTATGGAGAAAGTGTTTTGTCACGAAGTGTGTTTGAATGGGCACAAAAGTTCAAAGAAGATCGCACGAGTGTTATGAAAAAACAGCTGGACGCCCGTCCACATCCACGATGACAACATTGAACGTGCTCATGAACTTATGCTCTATGGAATAGACGAGTGACACTGGATAATGTGGCAAATCATTTGCAAATCAGCCACGGCTCTGCTTATGCAATAGTGCACGACAGATTTGGATTTTAAAAAGTTTGTGCGAGATGGATGCCGAAAAAGCTGATGAAAAGGTGAAGACGACGATGCATTCGTGGTTCGCAGCTCAGCCCAAAACATTTTTTAATGAGAAAATACAAAGGTCCTTCGGCAAATGGACAAAGTGTATACAGAAATCGAGTGATTATGTCAAAAAATGATGTATGTCTTTTTTGACAATTGCTTAAAATAAATTCTACACCGACAGAGCGGGTAACTTTTTACTCACCCTCGTAAGACACTTAAATTTCCAATCTATTATGATGAATAAAAGAGCTTATACTATTAAATCTAATTGTATTTTGTTGCATGAGAGTACACGTGTATGTGATGTACATTACCTTTATATCCCCTTGAACGCTTCAATATTGCGCATATATACTATATTTTGTACAGCTTCTATAAAATTTCGTATGTTTGTTTAGGCTGTTAATCTAGAGGCTGGAGTACAAAGAAGTGGCACAATGATGTGGGCTGATGACATTTATAATTATCAAGGAATCACCCCTACATTCGCTCAGGTATATATCGTTGACTATAACGTATTTAACATATATGATTGTTAGAATATTAATAATTAATTTTTAATTCTATCAGAATTTTAATGAAACTGTCCCTTGGGAAGGAAGAACTGATACCTTGATATCACGGTTTGTACATCCTATATATACGACAAATTTTAGAACATTATATAACGAAGAACCAGATCGTCGTGGCCATGTGATGTGAATAAAAGGACTTGAATTTGATGATATTTTTATAATGTTAGATAACATAACTAAGTATCTTCACAGTAAGATAGGATGACATGGTTTACATGATCTTAATGTTGTTCACTCGAGTGATGATATTATAAGGAAAAGCGTAATATCACAGGTAGGATGATTCATAATTTAGAACTACTAACTCATGTATGTATTAAAAATTAAAGAAATATATTAAATTTTATAGGATATTTATGTTTAGTAACCAGTAATTCAGAGATTGGTATTCATGGTTACTATAACGAGGCTGTAGAAACGCACCCTTTCTTCTTTGCAAATGGTCCTGTATTTATGTCTAAGCCGAAACTGGAACCTCTGAATAATTTAGATTTATTCTTGTTATTTTCTAAAATACTTATCTACAGTATACCATAAGGAATGATACCGTATCGCACCTAATCAAGTGCCTTAAGAAACATCAACAGGATATCACAGTAAGTAATCCCTTATCGACAGATATGTAAGTAAAAGTTATGTGTCATTGTTATACACAATTATGTGTTAGTGTTATACACAGTTATTTATCATTTTCTATTAATTCAGTTGTAGCCACTACAATATCTATGACACTGGTAGTAATTATAAGAACAATAATGATGTTCTATAAGAGGAAATGATGATTAGGAACAAAAACTTACAGGTAAGTCAAAGTATATGTTATTTGCCATTTGAAAAGAAAGTTACTAACTTGGAATTTTTTGATAAATAATAATTGTGCAAAATATATTGGATTTCAAATTTGTCAAAAATTGAAATTTAAGAAGCATTGTAATAATATAACATTAATATTTTGATTTTTCAGGAGATATCATGCGGTGGATGGATAATATGTAAAAAATATTAAGCAGTATATGAATTTTCATATTGCGTAGAGATAACAAAATGAATTTTAAAAAATGTCGACACGGTAATAAGAAATAGCATCGTGACAAAGAATATATAAAGACAGTTTCATTTTTTATAAATAAAAATTTGTTGTTCCAGATTTTGAAATACAGTGAAACGTTTAATTAGTATCTTAATATCTTTAAATAATTATTATTTTAGAATCAATTGTAATTGTATCATACGTACTTTTGAATTCGTGCAAGAACATATGTAATTTTGAAGTAGTTATTATTAGGAAACTGTTAGACGCGAACAGTATGCGAAAAGTTAGTATGCAGTGTAATAATTATCAATCAAAACACAAGAATTAAATTCTTGAGGAAAAAATTTCCGGAATTTCTTATTTACATGATTATAGAGAAATCCATAATAAAAAGGAGCTGCTTTCTAATACTTCGCTTCCTTGTAATGCCTACGTTAACAATAACGAGGTTCGACTTTTTGTTTTTAGAGGGATACTGGAAAATCACGATATTGAAAACGATATTTGCAAGTAAATTTCCAAAAAATCTGTTTTCAAATTTTCGCTTTCTATTTCACATTAAAAGAAAGGGAGGGCTGCCTTCTTTTTCTGCAAGACAAAACAAACATTCTGAATCTCGTATCAATGAATGATGTCAATAAGTTATTTTTCTTTTCAGATTGAACAATATTCCAGATTTATTCATAATTTCATACTACGCGAAGAATAGACTTTCATAGGTATATAAAGGAAATATTAAGTATAGGAAAACTCTTTTTCGTTGTAGGTGACATATGCTTCACGGTTGAACACATGTATTTTTGAACACATATAAATGAAAAAGTACTCTTATGGAGAAAAAGAATTGATACCTTCGATTGACATTAGATAATGTATATAAACTTATGAACAATCACTATCACTATCAGTTTGTATTTTAGGTGCACACGCAGATTTGTTGGAGTTCTTATAAAATGTACTTCCTGTACGAACGTTTTATTCTTCCAAATTTTACGATACTATGTCTCATATGATAACTATATGGATTAAACGTAATATAAATGATCCGAAAATAGACTCGAACGACATTAATTGTCTTTCTATTTATACCAATATCGAAAATACAAGTAAAGCTGGAGCAATAGTATGCAAGAATGGACTATTTATTATTTTAAACCAAATCATAGCATATTCAGAATGCACAGTATTATCATGAAATGTAAATGAATCAGTTGTAAACGAACGATTTTACTGTAAAATCGTTGCCGCCTTTTTTTCATCTGAAATATAGCAGCAATGAGTACATTCTTTTAATATATAATAAAACGAGATATCTTTATAAAGTTACATATGTCATCACTGGTAACTGTTATCTCGTATGACACCAAATATACCGTTAGTATGGAATGATATTTTTATGAAGATATACTTTAATGATAGATTTTATGAATGAAACGTTATATAAGAAAAATTATCTCTTGTTATTCTATGAAGTGTAGTAGCTAATGAAGATTAATTTTACGAAGTATTAGAGCAAAAGAGAATTAAAAAATTAAAAAGATCTAAATAAGATTGTTCGTGTGGCTTAATTATCTCAATTCTGGTACACCACTTGTTACATTCTAACTAATTAGCGCTAAACAATAACTTGCAAATATTAAAGATATTAACACCTAAAGGTTTTCAGGAAATTTTATAATATTTGATTATTGTATATCTAGTCATTGATTGATAAAATTTCTTGTATAAGCATAGATCGAGGTTGACGTCATACGCAGATTGCATATCATTGACAGGTATCGTTTTAATTTATTTTATGGCTAGAATCGTTTGAATATTATACGAATAATTATTTCCATTCGAACGATTAATAAATCACGTACCTATAAAAGATATATTACGAAAAAGAGGTGACGAAACAAAAAAATATTGGAAATTCCGTTGTCATTAGATCAATTACTTTTGCAATGATTTTTATTTCCATGTAATTACATATGAAATGGCTAATTCATTAACATCTCCTCGAATCGAATATAATTCGTTACACTTCACAACGATTCAAATAATGGACGGGAAATATATAATAACTTTCCTGTCCTTGCGTTAAAATAGTACTGTACAAATCAGATGATACAACCTAACCCCAACCTAACCCCAAAAAACCCAATTACATCCACATTGCATGACAGCACACTTGCAATGGATTTTTGTGATTTCAATGTCACAGACAATGACACAACTAATCAGAACACGTTCGAGGCTATAGACATTGAAATTACCGCGTGTTTAATACGTTTAAAGCATAAATCTAAATTTCACGCGATTATTTCTTTGTACATTGTGAAACTCTTAAATTATCTTAATCGAATAAATAATCCTAATGTAATAAAACATCTTGAAATAGACCTAGATATCTGAAACAGAAACTCGAAGGATAAGAAATCCTAAAAGGTACTAATCCTAAAATAACAAACTCCTAAATAATAAACAAGTGATAAAACCTGTTATAAATAATAAACCTTACCTGGAATAATCAAATCCTAACTAATCGAAAATAAAATAAGGCAAGCAATTCTTAATCTTTCAAGTAATTTTTCCGAAAACACAGAAAGATAGAGAAATTAAAAAGACGCAGCACAAATTGCAGCACAATGAAAGTTTCGGAGCGATGAATACGATCGTATTAAACTAAATAATTTTCAAAAGTGAAATTACACTGAAACGTATATCGATGATATTTGTCATTTCTACGATCTGTTTCGCTTGATCGTGCTTCTTTTCTGATGTAAATTCAATTTATAATACGAACTAAGTTTCCTTTATTATTATTAGTCCTGCGTCTTTTTAATTCGTCACTTCTTTTATTTCAGAACAATGACGGGCTCCAAGATGCTGTTCGGATGTTTGGCGTTAATTGCTTTTCTGCATCCATTAGTTCACGTTTGTACTTCGAGTAGTACAGCTCAAGGTTTGTACTTCGAGTTGTCTTTTTCCATGCACTTCAAATTCCAATACGATCTGGTCACGTGGCCTTCGTACAATTTCGAAATTTTACCTGTTTGGTAATCGTCAATGAAAAAAGAAGTTATGCGTGACCTCAACACATTGAAACAATTTTTATGATTTTTTATTTGCCGGTTGGTCAGCAAGTTAATGGAAAAATTTCACTTAACTATTCGCGTTAATCTCTTCGGTTTAACTTTTGGGAAATGCTTCGTTAGCTTCGGGAATATTCCAACGATTCGTTTTACGTACAAAATAAGCATGATAAATATTACATCACGGTAATGTAATATCGGAATATATTAAAGGTGTAATTTTGTTCGATTAATTATAATTTATTAATAATGGATTGAAAATACAGATATTAGTTAGACAGAGAAACGATGTTTGATTAACAGGAAAACTAAATGCAACGCTCGTATTTACAACAAATAACTTGACAACTATTTGGTAACTCTCTCTCTCTCTCTCTCTCTCTCTCTCTCTCTCATTAGCAACTCTAACACTCGACAACACTCGCAACTCAATTCTAACGACTCTATGCTTCGACGTCTCGATCAACTCTGATTCTCGCAACACGCACACTTTTCGATTCGCCTTGAATAGCGAAACCGTCCTTCTTCTAACGTTGTCTATTGTTTCCCTCATACCTATGTAAGAACTACCAACTACGTGCCTTTAGTCACGTAGGCACTCTTAAATGTAAACGAACCACAGAAACACGACGTACACGGTTTTTCTATTTTCAGCCGATCTCCAATCAAAGCTATTCTACGATATTACAATCGGCCTTTCCTGACAATCACATCTGCCCTCAGATGTGCTCATCATCGCCGCTCGCACTTACATCACTATCGTCAGCATTCCACCATTTCATGTGATCGGCTGCCGTGGAAGTTGTACGTGGCCCTTCGTGCTCCCCCTCTCGCTGCACTATGCATCGGTCATTTCGCAGGACTTTTATCACCCGATACGGTCCAAGAAACTTCGGATGCAGCTTTAGCCCGGGACCCCTCTGCATCCTCTCGATTGCCACTAGATCTCCCGTCCTGTATGCTGTCGCCTTCTTGCGTCTCCTGTTATACGCCCGCTTGTTTCGGATTTGGATCTCCTCAATCCGTCTCTTTGCGTCCGCACGCAGCTGATCTCGTTCCTCTTGGAACACCGCGGCCTGTTCGTCCTCGATGCTACTGCTCCTCTTTCGCTCTTCCTCTATCTTCCTCTCCGTTGTTTGTTTACCCATTTCACTCTTGTCAGGGGCTTTGATCGTCGTGGCAGCATCGTGACATTTTCGTAGGCTCGGTTCGTACATGGAAGACGTTAACAACTTACCATCTACCGAGACTATGATCTCTTCTTTTTCGAAGGTCTTCACGTTCATCGTGTCCTCGACAATCCCATCGTCGTCCTCGTCATCCACATCCTCTGTATATCGATATTATTGGAGGGATTCCGCACGTGCGACTTCCCTTGTCTTTTCGTTCGCCTTGCATTCACTCTCTTCGAGTCTATCCGAAAACTTGAAACAACCCTCGCACCCGCAACGCTATCCTTCTCAGTAAATTCGCAAATATCATCAACAACATCCTGTTGCTGTTGTTTAGCCAGATTCTTCCTCCTCGTGATGTTCGCTAAGTCCTCCTGCTGGCCGCAAGAATCCGACGAGGACACCATCTCGTGGTCCACTTTACCAATCACCACGTGTCTTGCCACTATTCTCCGTTCCTCCGACACTTGCTGCACAGCTGCCCGATACTTCTTCAAAACTTCTGCTAACTCTTCTTTATTTTCTTCCAATTGCGACAGTAGCTCAGTTCGTTCGCGACTAGCTACATTAACACGATCTTCTGCTTCGGAACGTTGCCGCAGTACTTCCTGCAACGAAGCCAGCGTCTCATTCGGTTCTTGCTCCAGTGCCTGTTTCGCTTTAACTGCAACTGCTCTAGCGCATTCTGCATCTTCTAACTGGTTCTTCAGCTGTCGTAAAGCTGCTTTACCCGTCGAGTCACCTTTCGATCTCTCCAGCATCGTTTGAGCGTCTCTTAGCAATGCTTTGGTTCTCTTCAAATCTCTTTTTAGCCTATGTTGCATGTCCTTAACGTGTGACAAATCTATCTCACTCGCCTGTGTCTCTACATCTATCTTGAGGACTTCCGGACACTCATCGGGATTTTCGTCCTTTATTCTACTAATAAAAGATTCTCCCCCTTTTATACTTATTTCAACAGTGTCCAAAAAGTCTGCGCCAATAATAAGCGAATGTTGCATCACTGTGTCTGGAACTACGTGTATGGTTATACAGTACGACTCATTGTCTATAATAATGTTCGTGGAAAATTTCCCGAGCGTAAAATTCCTTCCGGAACCGACACCGCCAAATCCAACGATTTCCCGACTTAATCTGGGCGCTCCGATTTTCACATGCTGATCTGCTCGCATTAGAGTCAGCTCACTACCGGTGTCTATCAACGCGCTCAATTTGAAATTTTCCATCTTAACATCCTTACCACGCCTTGTTTGTAACGACCGAAACACGCTGTAAACTTTTTTTGAGGGCTCACCCAAATTGTCGCAACTTGATGCGATGTGTCCGTACTCCCTACATTTGAAGCAATTGTAGCATCGCGTCTTCCTCGCATCTCCAGATCGACCGGGTTCCTTGTTCCTCTCGGTTTCGGACAGCTTCGCCACCGGCTTTACCCTGTTACTCTTCGGCTCCTCAAATTTCGTCCTCATCTCCATATCTCTTTTTATCGCTTCGTAGCGCCTGAAACGCTCTTTTAATTGCTCGATATTCCTGGCTCCGTATAGCACAGTCTTGTTCGCGACCTCGTCGGGAATGCCTTGAATAATGTAGTCTATCAAGGATTGCGTATCAACCCTTCCTTGTTTTGCAATCCCGCACATGTGATACATATATTGTTGCAGACTCTCATCTGCTTTCTTCTTTCTATGGGATAACTCGCCATGTATCTGTTGGTCGCTTACTACATTTTCAAACTCATTCCTCAACGCCTTTTTTAGCTTTGCCCAGGACTTCGCGCATCGTTTTTGTCGTACGAAGGCCTGAGCGGAGCCTGCGAGTAATTTCTTAGCATAGGCCACCATGTGGGCGTCTGACCAACCCCACACTTCTGCCATTTCCTCGAAGTCTTCCACCCACTGATTTACCCTCAGCAGATCATCCCCGCTGAATTTCTCTAATGAGTCTTCCACGTCTTTAAGACTCAACATCGAACCGACGCATACCTTCTGCTGCTACTCATCGCGGTCCTGATACACCGCTCGCGTGCCTCTCCTGTATTCTCGCGCGCCTTGTTTATCGTCCTCGCCTTCACTTTCGTCGGAGCTCTCTTCTTCCGACGATACATCGTCTCCTTCTAGGGCCGCCTGTAGCCGCGCGCGTAGTTCGGATTTTCTTCCCGTTACCTTCAACCCCAAGCTAACGAGACGCGCTCTCAGCTCTTTCGTCCTCAGCTTCTCGAGGTCTTCCTCTCCCTCTTGACTGCGTTCGGCTCTCTGCTTGCTTCTTAGATCTCGCTGGTTTGTTGGTTCTTCGCCACGCTTCGAATCCTTAGGAGTAGATCGACCAGGTTTGCACGCTCTGTTCAACCTGGCAACCAGCACTGATCTCGCACCGGATATAGGCAGATTCATCTGTGCGAGCTTACTCCTCAGCTCCTCCAGCGTCAAATCCTCTTCACCCGACAATCGTTCGTCTTCAACGTTTGCCATTTTATTCTATTCTTTTCTACTCCCGCAGAAATAGCTCCGTTAAATCGTATCGTTTCTCTGTCTTATTCAATCCCGGACGAGCCCCCACTTGTAATATCGGAATATATTAATAATGGATTGAAAATACAGATATTAGTTAGACAGAGAAACGATGTTTGATTAACAGGAAAACTAAATGCAACGCTCGTATTTACAACAAATAACTTGACAACTATTTGGTAACTCTCTCTCTCTCTCTCTCTCTCTCTCTCTCTCTCTCTCACTAGCAACTCTAACACTCGACAACACTCGCAACTCAATTCTAACGACTCTATGCTTCGACGTCTCGATCAACTCTGATTCTCGCAACACGCACACTTTTCGATTCGCCTTGGATAGCGAAACCGTCCTTCTTCTAACGCGTTTTTAATACGCGATGGCGCTATCACTTTCTAAAAGCGTCGTCTTTACATTTCCGATGGCCACGGGCACATCCGACTGCCAGATATACAATGTGTTATAAGAGTATCATTACCATACTTTTCATGAAAAGAGCAATTTTTCTTGATAACTATACTCTGTAACATAGATTGAAGTCGCTGATTTGATCCCTCTGATATCGTTGTCTTATGAGAGTCTCGTCTGGTCTTGATTGGTTCTGTTGACTCTTATCGTTGTGAAAAATCGATTCGTTGTGTACCTTTTATGTATAGAGAATTATTTTGTGGTAGAATATAATGTTGTAATATTTGTGGTCTTTACTTTACTAATTTTGTCACTGAGCCGCTCTTTGGTTCGTTGAGCGATTCATATTCCGCATATATTCCGTACTTGCTTCGCTTGGTACTTTTATAATTTTCGCAGTTACAATAAAAAATTTAATTCTTAACAGATTAAAGATTTAACCTCTTGCTTTATAGTGTACAATAATTTTTTTTTTTTTTTTTTTGTATAGGTTATGTGATCCATAGTTTGAGTAAGTAGTACATATATATATATATATATATATATATATATATATATATATATTTAAGATTAATATTTTATCAGTTTCTGTTCGTAACAACATCGAAGTAGTCAATAAGTTTGAAGAGCATAATTAAGGAAGTTATGAAGCAAGAGGTTAAGAACAAATTCTGAAAGAGGTTATGTACAACTCAGTAGTACTGCTTTACATTACTTTGCGAATTACTTTTCAAGCATAAAAATAGTTTAACAGCCACTTATAGTTACTTCCTTACCATTACATTCATTAAATTCGTTTGATTTTGTAAACAAAATAACCACGCTGACCAGTCTCTTATTTAAAATAGAATTATTTTGTCATATATCCAACAGTTTACTTTCTCTTCGCTTTGTCTCGTATTACGACTTTATAACGGTGTTTCTTTAAACTTTAAACGATCGTAATAAATGTATTTACGGACGATGACTGATATCTGGTCTGTCTTAAAGTTGCAACTAATTAGTGCCCCGTTACTTTGGACGTTATGAAATGTTGTATAACCAAAGACTTATCTTCTCTTTTGGTAGTTGCATAAGAGAAGACTGAGCCGTTGAAACGCTCGAATAGATTAGCTGATTCGCTTAACGTATTTTTACTTCCGACGAGCTAAACACAAGAGCAGAAAGCACATAAGGAATAATACAGAAACGTCAAACGTATACAGAAATATATTTCGTAAAAGCATTAGTACGTAACATGTCTTTATAATTCTATTTATGTATAGTAAAATGGCTTGTATCCATTTTCATGAATTATAACTGACATTTCAAAGCATTCATGTAGATATGTAACTCTCGTTAATTAATAATTTAACAATGCGTCATGAAACGTATCATTTTCGTTTCTTCCTTTGTTTCGTTATACACAGGAACGAATTTGTAAATAAAGATGTATAATCAACGATAACATATGACAGCGAGTATAATAACTGTCAGCAAAGGAAGAGGTCGGTAAAATGATTGTGGTTGATTTCAGTGTATCGGTAAATAAGCTTTGACAGACGTTGCCGGGGGACTCGGTGTCGGTGAAACCGCGTCGATGAAATGATTGTCAGTAATTTAAAGATAACCCAATTTATTGATCTGTCTCCCCTTCATGGCGTTGTACGTCTCTCTATAAAACATATTCTACCTCGGAGGGCTGAAAAATTTAACTTGGTCTCACTGGACTGGACTGTAAGTAAGAAAATTGAAATGCAAAATCCACGTGTGAGCGCAACGGTTTAGATGGAAAGTTCGATAGGACAATTATGTATATTAGCCTGAAAGAAAGCTCGTGGCTTCGCACGCAACACGTAATTTCCCTCTCTGAAATAATCCTATTACAACGATACGATTTAAAATTTTCCTTAACAGACCTCGCAATGTAATTCTTCATCTACAATTTTTTATTCGGCCTGAAACAAGAGACTTTCGAAGCCTTATAGAGTCTCGCGAATCTAAAAGTCAGGTTTCAACGTATTTTCGCGTCTTATTCTATAATACTGAAGACATTAAAGGTGTTAACGATTATTGTCTCACTATGTACGTACATCAAACGAGTACTTACGTAAGAGACGAATGGAAATGGAAACAGCCGAGAATAATTGAAGATAATTTGAATACGTTCCAGGCTATAATACAATTTCTCGTGAACCGTAATTGATTCGCAGAAGGGAATTGCTGCTTCTCACGACTAGCAAAGTGTTTCGCAAAAAAAGAAAAAAAAGAAAAATGGTATCGGAAGGATAGAAAAAAAGCGGTGGCCTACATCAAGCAATCTTCATGCCGATAATGCATTTATTATTCAGTTCGTTCATTTTCTATCGCGTAACAGACACTGGGATAACTGACAGAACGAGCGTATAAATCTTGCATCTCTCAACCTGACTTCTCCCAATTCGCATACTTCCATCCTTCGTATAAGTGACAATGAATCAGAAGAGTTTCATAGCAATATTGAACAACATACAGTCAACTACAACACCATTAGATACATCCACCATACAGTCAACTACAACACCATTAGATAACAGCAATACAATAGATTATAATTTTCTACGTGTCATTGATTCATCATCATCATTTTCCATTTTTTTAGCATATGTAAAAACGTATCTGACGTAATCTTACCTCGCTCTTTGAGTAAAAAAATCCATTCAAATGAAACAAAGGGAAAAGAAATAAGAAAACAAACACTCACATATGAATCTTCATTACATAACTGTATGTACTCCTCGAGGTATAATTACTCAGACACGTTACAGCGTACCTTCTTCGTTCCCTGATGGCTGATGTTGATCGTTGACGTTTATAATGAAAGAATTTCGTCAACGGCGCCATCTGGATCCTTGTTGAAAAATTAAAATAGCCGCAACAGCACCATTAAGCTCATCACCCAGAGTAGCTTTTGTTGCTGAGTCGTGGAGGAATTATTATCATCAACGACATAAACTTTACCAGTTCCGGTAATGTTCTTCATGTGGTCCAGGCATTCGAACTCGCAACATCGCTCTCCAACACGGAATTTCTTGCATGTCTGTAGTAAAAAGAAATCGATCAATTGTACAGATCAATCGTCACTCGACTGCTCGAGAATTCAGATCATCCAGAGAATAGAATAGAGACGTGGAAAAATGTAGTGCGATCATCGCAGTGGGAGGAAATAGGGGGATAGGGACCAAATGAATGAACGAGATGTTAAGGACAACTGACGATAAGTTCTTCTTTTGTCGGGAATTGCATGTTTGTGAATGGTTTGTGGGTGGTTAGGTGGAGAGAATTGAAGAGTTTGGAGGTGACTGGAAGAGTGTTTTGGGCAAGGTAGATTGCAGAATGGTTGCGGTAGCATTGTGTTAATTATGGGTTTGTACATGTAATCTTTGTATGTATCACTACATACAACCTAACGTATATTTTTAATAATACATCAGAGTTTTAGTTATTTCATAGCTATGAATTTTATACTCTATAATCTTGACGTTTTATTTCACAGAAGCGTTTGAATATCCATAAAAATTAAATGAACCAATGTATTCATTATCTTATAGAGAAGATATATTATTTTTAATTATGTTCCAATTATTTATCATGATCCTGATTTCCTTATTCTGAAAATTTGAAAGGAAGTTTTGTAGTTTGATACTTTCAGCGACAAAGGGTCAATATTGCTTTAGTATATTTCGTCACATATACATGTATATCTATATGTCGGAGATGAAAGGACACCGGAACCTTTGGATAGCCCCGCAACATTGCAATCTAAAGTCTACTATAACTGTAACTAAACTATTGTAGTTATTCAATCCGATTGTAATTGTTCGAGATTAGTGACGGTGAGCTTTGGCTCGAGGTGACAGTCTGTCGCCCAACGTAGCCGCGGTCAAGGGATGAACGCTTTGCCTAACAAAGGTATGGAGTAATTCTATAGTTCTCCTTAAAAGAAATATTCGTGGCGACACGCGACAGTAAACATTCCCACGGTTTCTGTCCCGTGGCTCGCCACACGCAGACCCTATTCTTCGAGTAAGATGATTGCCAGATGTCGATGCGTCTCCGCAGTACATGTTCGGCTAGCCCGAGGGCCCGTTATAAATCTTAAGGTTTAGTTAACTAAAGTCCTTCAAACAGACAAACAGTCTTTGTCCCAACTACGGGAAGATAGGGGAGACATATTTTTCAACGAGCGGCGTCTCCCACTAGCAACTTTCCCTCGAGGGCGGCTACCATCTTTTTCTAACCACCGATATGGAGATTGACCAATTAGCAGCAACGTCAATTTCCCTTACTTCCTAAACGAAGGCTTTCCTCGACGAATCCGATGATCTCGTGTCCTTAGACACACCCCATTATAGTTTTCCTCTGTGGCATCATCGGGACGGGACGGGCATTCTTTTACGCGCTCCCGTCGACCAAAGAGTAACGTCTTTACGCTCAGCAATTATTTTTACGAATCAGACTTAGATTCAGCGAGAACGCCCATCTGTCATCCCGTTGGCCGCGGATTCGTTATCGAACCGGAGACCATTGTCACTAGTGTCGCGGACGTCTCACCGCCGTGGTAGATTGTCAAACCTGTGTTATTCATACCTGTGTCAATAAATCGTATCTTCGTTACACCGCAACGATGGCTACCTTCAATGAAGACTCCTCAAACACCGACAACCCTATCCCCAATGTCATTCCGACATATATATCCACCGAAAATGCGCTCTTGTAGACAAACGCTCGATTCGCGTCATAGCTTTTAAAGCTTGTCGCATCTCAATCCGTTGGAAAAAGTTTTTCCTGTAGCATATTTTATTTTTACGAACCAACAAGGTCTTTGTTTATTTCCTTCTGCTTTTGCTCCAATTTCCCCATTGTTTTTTCAAGGATAGTATTTCAGAGCCACTAGTCAAGTTTATTGTAACAATAAACGTACGTTTCGGAAACATTTTGTGCTGTGAAACAGAATACACTAAAGTTTGAAGGTCACATCGATTTTCGAAAGTTTATAAATGGAGGTGTATGACAGTATCACCAGCTGTTGCTGTCCAAGTAACTCCAACATCGAAATACTACAACGATTCCAATCGAAAACGCTAAGAGCCTTAATAGACGCACCTTGGTATGTTACCAACGAAACCATCCATCGCGACCTCAAGATACCTACAGTCAAAGAGGAAATAGCAAAATATAGCGACAGATATAGCAAAAGAGTCAACAAACACCGAAACCCCCTAATCACTGGACTACTCGATACGACGGACCAGATTCGATTTCTTTTTACTACAGACATGCAAAAAATTTCGTCTTGGAAAGCGATGTTGCGAGTTCGAATGCCTGGATCACATGAAGAACATTACCGGAACTGGTAAAGTTTATGTCGTTGATGATAATAATTCCTCCACGACTCAGCAACAAAAGCTACTCTGGGTGATGAGCTTAATGGTGCTGTTGCGGCTAGTTTAATTTTTCAACAGGGATCCAGATGGCGCCGTTGACGAAATTCTTTCACTATAAACGTCAACGATCAACATCAGCCATCAGGGAACGAAGAAGGTACGCTGTAACGTGTCTGAGTAATTATACCTCGAGGAGTACATACAGTTATGTAATGAAGATTCGTATGTGAGTGTTTGTTTTCTTATTTCTTTTCCCTTTGTTTCATTTGAATGGATTTTTGTACTCAAAGAGCGAGGTAAGATTACGTCAGATACGTTTTTACATATGCTAAAAAAATGGAAAATGATGATGATGAATCAATGACACGTAGAAAATAATAATCTATTGTATTGCTGTTATCTAATGGTGTTGTAGTTGACTGTATGGTGGATGTATCTAATGGTGCTGTAGTTGACTGTATGTTGTTCAATATTGCTATGAAGCTCTTCTGATTTATTGTCACTTATACGAAGGATGGAAGTATACGAAATTGATAAAATTATTAATAATATTTACGAAGAGAAAGTAAACTGTTGGATATATGACAAAATAATTCTATTTTAAATAAGAGACTGGTCAGCGTGGTTATTTAGTTTACAAAATCAAACGAATTTAATGAATGTAATGGTAAGGAAGTAACTATAAGTGGCTGTTAAACTATTTTTATGCTTGAAAAGTAATTCGCAAAGTAATGTAAAGCAGTACTACTGAGTTGTACATAACCTCTTTCAGAATTTGTTCTTAACCTCTTGCTTCATAGCTTCCTTAATTATACTCTTCAAACTTATTGACTACTTCGATGTTGTTACGAACAGAAACTGATAAAATATTAATCTTAAATATAGATTGAAATGAAAGCTTGTCACGTAAATGTGTGTGTGTGTGTGTGTGCGCGCGCGCGCGCGCGCGCGTGTGTGTGCGTGTGTGTGCGCGCGCGCGCGCGCGCGCGTGTGTGTGCGTGTGTGTGCGCGCGCGCGCGCGCGCGTGTGTGTGTGTGTGTACTGCTTACTCAAACTATGGATCACATAACCTATACAAAAAAAAAAAAAAAAAAATTATTGTACACTATAAAGCAAGAGGTTAAATCTTTAATCTGTTAAGAATTAAATTTTTTAATGTAACTGCGAAAATTATAAAAGTACCAAGCGAAGCAAGTACGGAATATAGGGATATAGGAAGCGATGGGGAACAGCAAGTAACTCCAACATCGAAATACTACAACGATTCCAATCGAAAACGCTAAGAGCCTTAATAGACGCACCTTGGTATGTTACCAACGAAACCATCCATCGCGACCTCAAGATACCTACAGTCAAAGAGGAAATAGCAAAATATAGCGACAGATATAGCAAAAGAGTCAAGAAACACCGAAACCCCCTAATCACTGGACTACTCGATACGACGGACCAGATTCGCAGGCTGAAGAGGCACTACCCGCTAGACCTAAACGTTAGATTCATTTAATTATCCAAATTAAGCTAATGCACTTACTTATAATACTTATAAATTATACCTATCTATAATAAGTATTAACTTATTGTAAATAAACAGCCATGTCACTGCGCCACGCCAGAAAAATTACTGAAAATTTTCAACGCGAGAATTGATTGTAATTCCAACAAATAAATAAAAAAAAAAAAAAAGCTGTTGCTGTCCCCAAGCGCCAAAATACGTTCTGACTACTATTTTATGTATCTCACAGAAGTATGTCTTCATTCATCATCTCCCATGCCATCCACCAACGTGTTCTTAACATGTTATCTCCTAGTAAAATATTGATATTGAGTCAGATATCCAACTGAATAATCTTTTCGGTGTCTACTATAAGACATTTAAAACCAAGGCTCGTACACACGTGTGCTTATACGTCAGATGTAATACTTAACACGAAACCTGCTTATATTAATATTAAATTTATGCATAGTAGGATGTTCGACCTTTGTAAAAATGAAATTATAATACATACAGTTTCACCGTGGAAAAGTGAATCTTTCTAGCATGTCCACGCAAATGCAGCGGAGGGGAGGACTGTGCATGCACCAAACAACTTTACGTTCGTAATTTTTCACACAAATGTACAACTGTAGGGAAATAATTATCTCTGATTTTTCGGATGTTAGGAATCGACAATATCGCATAACGGAATGCTGTGTTCTACGTATTCTATTTTTGTTACGAAAGTGGTACAAACGAAGTCCACGTAAGAATAGTACAACAAAATCGGTTGAGGTTAGGTTATCGTGCAGATATCGCGGCTTTTGCATTGGAAATCACGCAACTGCCAGTCTCGTCGTTCCTTGTAAACGAAAGAAAGGTATTGTAATCGGTCGGAATTAACATAAAACTCGTCGCATGCGACCATATGGCCTGAATGTTGAATAAACGAGAGTAGAGCGCGAGCTATGTGATTCTAACCGTTTAGGCGGAAACTAATGATTGTAACCAGAGCCGAGATATATGCCAATATTACTTTGCTCGACAAAGCGTATAAGATGAGGAGAGAATCGCGATAAGGTAGAACAAGAGACAGATATTCTCTACGTAAAGCAAGTCTGTCAACTAGATTGAAATCCTATAGCTATAACTACAGTGAATCCATATTCTGGCGAATTGTCTTTTCACAAATGAAGCTTCTGAAGAACGGAATTGATACAATAACTACTGTTCATTCATAACTACTGTTGTAAGAATCTATATATTTGTCTATCTATATCTATATATATCGATCTATATATATTTGTCAGAATGTCATTTTATCAAAAAACCCATCCTCTGTAATCATAGTTTAACGAAGCATAATTAATAGAAGAGGTAGAGCGTTAAGTGGAGATGATTTAATCACAGTTAAGTAGATAAATCTCTATATTAGTCTCTTTAATTAAAATGTCCTACGTTTTATTTGCGTCATTTTTTTTCTTCATCCAATTTAAAATGTTTAAATAACAATAGCCTATACAATATAATTTTATGTAAAAAAATTGATTATACCATGTTTATTACAGATATTTAACATTTTTGTGTACATACAAAATTTAGATTATACCTCGCTTGAGAACAAAAATTCTATTTGTTTTCCTAACATGTACTAATAATTATTGATCAAACTAGAAAAAGCTGGAGGAGATTACTTAGGAAGATTACTTAGCATCTTATATTCCTGGCAAGAGAAAATGAAAAATTCGTTTCTTCTCTTTGCTTCCCTGTTCCTTCTTTCCTCCTTTTTCCCTTTTTACATCGCGTTGTTTTACATCGCAATTTACATTTATTTGTAAAGTTTGAATCTTCTCGATATTGAAGATGTTGAAGCTGCAAGTATGTATTTCATTTTAATCCATTCGAGACCGAGATTTAATTGTAAGACGATACCTAGGTGTCGGTACGATCTGAATGTTTAGTTAGAATGATTCTGTGTTTTACTCTCTCCAGGGTATCCTTTTCATACTTTGATTTTAAATCGATGACAATCTTAAATAGTATGCCTCATATTTTTAAAATATAAAATTATATACTATGTTATTCTATAATGTATTATGTACAGTCATATATATATATATATATATATATAATAATTCTATATTGAAAAAAATATGAAATTAACATGATATATACATTACTACATAAGTTATATATAAAATATGTATACTATACCCTTGCCTACTGACTGATATGAATTTCTTTCGGTCTCGAATGCGTTAAAAGAGAGCGCAAAGAAGGCGAAATTACTTATTGTAATTAGTAAAACGACCTGAGAGGCAGACAGATACAAGAAAGAAGGAATATTATATTAGCGGCATTATCATGTTTTTGCTCTCTTTAAGTCTTTCATCGAGACAGACAATCTACAGGTATTAATCGACCAATTTCTCCAAGCTGATAACTTCGAATTGATGTTTATATATAAGAAGTGTTATGTGTTAATCTGTCTAAATGTTTAAAAGGTGTTATAAATTAAATGTTGTTAAACGATACGTAATTGCCTTTTGATCGTAAATTTTACTATCAAGGGGTCTTTTATGTATGCGTAATCATTGTGAATTATAACAATTTATGTGATCGATATTAAAGGTGTTTAAAAGCATGTAGTTTTTTTCTATATTACTATTCTCCTATATTATTATCCTATATTATTATAGCATTCCTATATTATTATAATATCCAATTACATGTTGATACACAAGATATACAGATTATTATTTATAACGTTTTGGTTTTCTTAATTGAGTCATTCATTTAGTACAAATGATAAGAAATTAGTAATAATTCACAAAAAAAGGATATCGTAGTAGAAATATTATAAAAAAACATTTTCTGTTTTAGTGTAGAGTTACTCCTTCTTACAGACAGTGTCGTACAAATCTGTACGTCTCTGAGAAAATGTAGGTATCTGAGCCCTTACTTCCTCAACAACTTTTAGATCTGATAGAAAAAAGAAACATACGAAGTAATAAGTAATGCTTACTAATAAATTCAACAAATACAGAGGAAGATGGCTAAATCGATAAATTAACGAGACTAAAAATTAATTACATCATGGATCTCTCGCTTTTAATTTTAAGCTGTAAATTACCGATATCGGTGACTGCCATATTCTCTTGAGTTTCCAAATCGTAAAGAATCTTTCCCCAGGGATTGGTCAACTGTGTATGTCCCCATGCGACGTAACTTGCTTAAGGAACACGAGCCGGTGATATGCAGGCAACGTATAATTGATTATCATTCGCTCTGAAACGCTGAAGTAATGACCAGTGCAGTGGTCCAGTGGTCATATTGAATGCCGCTGGATATATCAGCATTTGGCAACCTAACCCAGAGAAGCAGGAAATATGAAGCCACCGAATACCAATTAACTTCGTAGTTGCACGGTTCACATTCCATCATTTCTGAATATGCGAGGACAGTCCTCTTATTGTGCTTTTAATTCTTTTATTTGTTTCATTTTCAGCAAATATACTGGTTTTTTAAATTAAGCTTCTTTTTATACAGAGTTACAGATTATATTAATTTTATATAGAATATATTTAAGAAAGATATTTAATTTTTTGCTAGTTAAGTATTGATCGATTAAGTTACTGTACCTTTGTTCCGATAAATGCGTGCCATTTCCTCGAATCTAATATCATAGCAAATGCCAATACCTATTTTGCAGCCCTTCACATCGAACGTCGTTAGGGAGTTACCAGGACTGAGTGAATCACTCTCTCGAAAAGTAATCTTATTAGGAATGTCGATGTCGAATAGATGTACCTAATAACATAAAAATGTGGTCGCTAATTCTATTGCTGCAACTTTTGTAATTTAATATCAAAGTTACCAACTCCTAAACTTTAATTATTTTTTATTTAATAACTGACAGCGTTTTTATCACTTTCTTTTATTAAAAAATCTTATCATTTAATAATGTTTAAAAAGGAGAAAAAATAAGTATAATAATATTTTAAGTATGTGAAAAATTTATACAACAACAAACACATTACAACAAAAATGGGCGTTTCCCGTATCATAACGTATTTTATAAACCGTAAATTATAGAATTGGTTATAGTATACGTATGTACATATGTATATTCCTAAATTATTCCTAGATAGAGTCACTTTCTTCACCCCAATATTTTCAAATTCAAAGCCATAAAGGAATATATTACTTACCTTTCGGTGTTTTGCTATCAAAGTTCCATCGGGACCTCAAATAGTACAGGTATTGTACAATTTAGCGCCCTCTATTTCAGGCATCGTACCACCAACTACATAGATGTTGTTTTCTTTAGCTGCGTTCGATGAAGCAACGCTCGTTTCACCATCAGGAATACTCTCGGCGTATTTTGGAAAGTACTCTGCATTGCAATATTTCAATTAATGAAGAATAACTGTCTTTTGTTCCAACCATAAATTAAATTGAAATGTTTGTCAGTTTTTTATTTTTTAAATTATTAAAATAACTAAGTTTTATATTTCGACTTAATTAAATATGCAATTACTTAGCTAATAGTATATATAATAAATTGTTTCTACAGGTTCAAAATGAAAAATGAATATTTAGAAATATTTAATTACGACAATGCTATTTGTGTTAGCATCAGTGGCTTGTTACTCAACGACTTTGCTAGTACTTTTTGAAACATAAAGTTAGTTTTCAATTAACACTTATACTAGAGGCGGAATTATAAATGCAAAATAATTGATAATACTAATTTATAAGTACCTAATTATTAGTATCTTAAAAAATATATTTATACAAAAATCACGATAATCATGAAAATGGGGAAATCCTATATTCTCGAATCAATTCACAATTTATTTTGTATATTAATTAGATTCCGCGCTCATCAGTACGTACTCACTGGCGACATCGAGAAAATGTATCGGCAATTCCTCGTACGACCAGAGGATCGGAAATATCAAAGGATATTATGGCGCAGCGCGAGTGGAGAAACAGAAACATATGAGCTTAACACCGTAATACTCTTATCATAGAAATAGAAGCAGTCCTCAATTCCCGCCCGCTAACTCCTATCTCCACCGATCCAAATGATCTCCTAGCCCTCACTCCCGGACATTTCCTCATTGGCGATTCATTAATGTGCTTACGTGATCGAGATTTCAGAGACATTCCATCGAACCGACTCTCCAAATGGCAGCATATCCAACAGCTTAAACAACATTTTTGGAACCGCTGGCATAAGGAGTATTTGAACGAGCTAACCAACCGCAATAAATGGAGCAAGGGTGGACACAGCATCCAAAAGGGCACAATCGTCATCCTCAGAGAGGACAACGTTCCCTCCATGCATTGGCCTCTGGGCCGAGTTATCAAGGTTCAACCAGGCGCCGATGGTGTCATCCGGACAGCTACAGTTCAGACGGCAAAGAGCATTTTGGATCGGGGCGTCAAAAGGCTTGTCCCACTGCCAATTCAACCCGATCTCGAGAAACCCGAACAACTAGCCACCGAGACGAAATAAGATGGGAACTTCAACCACACCTCGCTAGTTTGATCGGTACCCTCTCAACGGGGGGAGAATGTTACGCCATGCGGCTTACAATAGGTCATATTCTTAACTATCGATCGCGGCACTATAATGTCGCAGACGGATCGTCGCGTCTGCCCGGCAAACAAACATGGTTCATTAAGCAGGGCGACTTCCAGAAACGTCGACTCGTGGCCCGTATTTTACCTCGCAGTAAAAGAATGTGGCGTGATCCGAACGTAGTGGGGGTCGCCTTCCAGAAAAAACGAAAAAAATCGAAAGGCGTTCAGAACTTTTCGAGAAGTCGAACCGTCAACACATGTGGTATGTCGCGCATTACTTATCAACCAAAACGCAGTTACATTTTTTTTGTTCCATTTATATCTTTCTAGTTAATAAGTTGTTGAAATAAACATTAATTTATTTGTGTTAATTCTGTGGAATTTCATTGAACTACCCTTATTATCATAATCGAAATAAGGGGATCGATCAGTTCGTGGCGTCGATTATTTAATCGTAATGGGAACTTACAACTCTCGTTGACGTGCTATCTCGCGATCGCGTCTCTCCGCGAACGGTCGAAACAAAATGATTCACTAAAAACTGTCCTGAATTCCTAAGAATTTATTTACCGAAAAACTGACAAAGTGTTTATTTAAAAAATGAGGTTGAAGGTAGTCCTTTTCTTTCATTTCATTCATTTTCATTTTCTTTCTTAAGTATGGCTAACACAATATCTAATCAATTAAAATTTTATATTTTCACGTGAAAAGTTTCTTTAGATAATTATTATCAACATGATGACTCACTCTTACGGATTAATACGTGTCTGTAGGGCAATCCGGTGGACTTGATCGGCTTTTTACTTCGAAAGTTGAGTAATCGGTGTCGCTTTCTTACGCATCTTTGAACTGTATAAATGTTTTAAAATTGTTTGATCCAGAATGTACCACACCGGACAATCAAGAAGGCAGGTGCCTTGACTACAGAAAATGTAAACCTCTGCAAGAAATATGGCAGATACAGTACCGTACAGCCACCGATTTTTATAGACGATCAGTGTGCAGATACCAGGGCAATGTTACGATCGTTTGCTGTCCGAACGATCCAAACAAAGAGAAGAGAGAAATTTTAATAAAAACTGTGTATAAGTATAAGGCTTTGCGACCACCATACTGTGGTTTTAGCAACGTCTCTCATACCAGGGTGGTCGATGGTAAACCAGCTGAACTTGGTACGTTTTATGTCTTTCTTTCCGATTAATAATAAGCCATTTACTGCAAAGAATGAACTTTAAAGGCATTAAACAGCACATCAATGTACATTTCAATTAGACTAAATAATAATGCTATGATTTTATCGGTAGTAACTTTACTTATTAACTTGAATTATTTCTTTCTTTTACTTCATGTTAGGAAGAGTATCTTTTTGCTTGAAATAAAAAATTGATATAGGAGTAATAATATGGATAGAGAACAAAAACTGTTAGGGCAGAAATTACACGTTTGAACTTTATAGTTCAGTATAGTTCAAATAGAAATTATATAGAATTATTTAATAATTTGTATTCCACTGGAATAAAAATTTAATTTCTGTCTTTATCAAATCTCTATTTCAGAGTATTTGTACGTATGTACTTATCGTCTGCTGTATGATCGAATATCGAATAGGTAATAATCGTTGTTACCTGTTATGTGAGAAAAAATTATGTATATTCACAACTATGACTATTGCATTTTAGGCGCTTGGCCATGGATCGCTGCATTAGGTTTTCGTAATCCCCGAAACCCAGACAAACCACTATGGAAGTGCGGAGGTTCCCTGATATCGGCTAGGCATGTTTTGACCGCAGCACATTGTGCACATATGGATGGAATAGAAAACATACACAATCATAATATTGTCATTCTTAGATTGGTGGAGGAGGTGCCATTTTCGAGTAAGTCCTCAAATATATATATATATATATATATGCTATTGAGTATTACTGAAGTATCATATCCTGAAATTTCTTACTGTACACATATATTGTGTCATAAAGCGTGTATAATTCTTTCTCATACTTTTGGTCATTCGTTTCCTGCATTTTCATTTATTTTTTTATTTTTCAGGGTACGTATATCCCATTTGTACGAAAGAGCCCCTACGAAAGAGCAACTTCGTCGGCTATAACCCCCTTGTTGCTGGATGGGGAGCATTAAGATATAGTAAGTGATATCAATTTTATAATAAAATTAAATAGTTCCAGTCTTAAATATCTTTCTTATTTTCTTCGTAGGACGACCACGACGTAATGCATTAATGGAAGTACAAATGCCAGTGATTAAGAACGCCGAATGCAAAATAGCTTATTCCAAATTTCCTAATGCACCTGATATCACTGATGGTATAATATGCGCCGAACATGCTCAGGGTGGAGAGGATTCTTGTACGGTAATTAAGTTACAGAGTTACTACAAACTATACGGTATCTGAAGACACGTCGATTCGAATTAACATCAAATCGACGTCTTAAACATTAAAAATAATAGATAAACACAATTTAATAGTTTTGCCCACTTCTCACACCTCGTTATGGTATTTAATCTAATTTCCTTCTAATCTTAGTTTTGCTCAAAATACATATAACATGTACGTTATAAATTGGAGTATTTCAATACACAAATCAATAGAAGATTATTACTGTATATAAGTATAATTTCAATACAATTCGATCGATATATTTCAGTATCTTTGATTAAAAATTTAACGATCCTTTCAGGCTGACCGCGGCGGACCACTGCTGATACAACATGAATTAACCTCGTATTTAATAGGTATTGTGTCTTATGCTTATAAGTGCGGCACAGCTGGGTATCCCAGCGTTTACACTAGGGTCACATCGTACCTTGACTTCATTCTCCAAGCGATGCAATAATATGATATTACTGTTCCATAAATATCATTGTGTAAAAAACGTAAAGTTGGATTTTCTTATTGTGGAGATAAGAAACAGCTCAAATTTACATTGTTTTGTACGTTACAAATTATAGGCTTAAAATGTACGAAATGTAACTTTGAAACGACACTAATTTTTTACGCACGATAAACCTCCACGACTTAGGTATGTAAAGATGATAAACGTATATTAATTCTATAAATTTGGTAATAATAAACCAACTTTCTGAGAAGTTCTGTAAATTTCGTTTCTGTTGTATCAAGAGAATAATGGAATATTCCACTTAGATCGTATACTTCTTGTACGTACGTACAAAATTTTCCGGCTAATCTAAAACACTTCATAAGATAGAGAGCTTCTGGAAATTCGGACACAGAGAGTGCATAAAATACAAGATAAGTCTCGTGTCTTTCAAAATTATTTTTTATTCGCTAAAAACGTCCTGTGTACTCATGCAATCACATGCAACCTCGAAACTTCACTTATTTTTTATCACTTTCCAATTCAATACACAGTTTCAGCATTTTTGACTATATGTAAGAGAAATTTCCATTCAGCCAAAGGTGTACTTACAGATTATAGATTCCTATACGACTCTCAGTAAAAATTTATCCGCACTCCAGATAGTTAAAACTTCTGTCGACCGTATTGATCCATCTGCACTCTTCGTATGACGTCAATATCTGTTCAGTGCTGCTGCGCAGGTTTCTTTGTGTTACGTCAATTCGTTTGTGACCGTTGCGCGAGTAATGGCGCTTTGCAATGGTGATTTGCAGGAAAACAGTGCAGGATGCTGTGATTCGTTTCTTGTGGTCGGAGGTTATGTTTGATGCCTATATTTATCAAAGATTTAATGCACATTATGGAGAAAGTGTTTTGTCACGAAGTGTGTTTGAATGGGCACAAAAGTTCAAAGAAGATCGCACGAGTGTTATGAAAAAACAGCTGGACGCCCGTCCACATCCACGATGACAACATTGAACGTGCTCATGAACTTATGCTCTATGGAATAGACGAGTGACACTGGATAATGTGGCAAATCATTTGCAAATCAGCCACGGCTCTGCTTATGCAATAGTGCACGACAGATTTGGATTTTAAAAAGTTTGTGCGAGATGGATGCCGAAAAAGCTGATGAAAAGGTGAAGACGACGATGCATTCGTGGTTCGCAGCTCAGCCCAAAACATTTTTTAATGAGAAAATACAAAGGTCCTTCGGCAAATGGACAAAGTGTATACAGAAATCGAGTGATTATGTCAAAAAATGATGTATGTCTTTTTTGACAATTGCTTAAAATAAATTCTACACCGACAGAGCGGGTAACTTTTTACTCACCCTCGTAAGACACTTAAATTTCCAATCTATTATGATGAATAAAAGAGCTTATACTATTAAATCTAATTGTATTTTGTTGCATGAGAGTACACGTGTATGTGATGTACATTACCTTTATATCCCCTTGAACGCTTCAATATTGCGCATATATACTATATTTTGTACAGCTTCTATAAAATTTCGTATGTTTGTTTAGGCTGTTAATCTAGAGGCTGGAGTACAAAGAAGTGGCACAATGATGTGGGCTGATGACATTTATAATTATCAAGGAATCACCCCTACATTCGCTCAGGTATATATCGTTGACTATAACGTATTTAACATATATGATTGTTAGAATATTAATAATTAATTTTTAATTCTATCAGAATTTTAATGAAACTGTCCCTTGGGAAGGAAGAACTGATACCTTGATATCACGGTTTGTACATCCTATATATACGACAAATTTTAGAACATTATATAACGAAGAACCAGATCGTCGTGGCCATGTGATGTGAATAAAAGGACTTGAATTTGATGATATTTTTATAATGTTAGATAACATAACTAAGTATCTTCACAGTAAGATAGGATGACATGGTTTACATGATCTTAATGTTGTTCACTCGAGTGATGATATTATAAGGAAAAGCGTAATATCACAGGTAGGATGATTCATAATTTAGAACTACTAACTCATGTATGTATTAAAAATTAAAGAAATATATTAAATTTTATAGGATATTTATGTTTAGTAACCAGTAATTCAGAGATTGGTATTCATGGTTACTATAACGAGGCTGTAGAAACGCACCCTTTCTTCTTTGCAAATGGTCCTGTATTTATGTCTAAGCCGAAACTGGAACCTCTGAATAATTTAGATTTATTCTTGTTATTTTCTAAAATACTTATCTACAGTATACCATAAGGAATGATACCGTATCGCACCTAATCAAGTGCCTTAAGAAACATCAACAGGATATCACAGTAAGTAATCCCTTATCGACAGATATGTAAGTAAAAGTTATGTGTCATTGTTATACACAATTATGTGTTAGTGTTATACACAGTTATTTATCATTTTCTATTAATTCAGTTGTAGCCACTACAATATCTATGACACTGGTAGTAATTATAAGAACAATAATGATGTTCTATAAGAGGAAATGATGATTAGGAACAAAAACTTACAGGTAAGTCAAAGTATATGTTATTTGCCATTTGAAAAGAAAGTTACTAACTTGGAATTTTTTGATAAATAATAATTGTGCAAAATATATTGGATTTCAAATTTGTCAAAAATTGAAATTTAAGAAGCATTGTAATAATATAACATTAATATTTTGATTTTTCAGGAGATATCATGCGGTGGATGGATAATATGTAAAAAATATTAAGCAGTATATGAATTTTCATATTGCGTAGAGATAACAAAATGAATTTTAAAAAATGTCGACACGGTAATAAGAAATAGCATCGTGACAAAGAATATATAAAGACAGTTTCATTTTTTATAAATAAAAATTTGTTGTTCCAGATTTTGAAATACAGTGAAACGTTTAATTAGTATCTTAATATCTTTAAATAATTATTATTTTAGAATCAATTGTAATTGTATCATACGTACTTTTGAATTCGTGCAAGAACATATGTAATTTTGAAGTAGTTATTATTAGGAAACTGTTAGACGCGAACAGTATGCGAAAAGTTAGTATGCAGTGTAATAATTATCAATCAAAACACAAGAATTAAATTCTTGAGGAAAAAATTTCCGGAATTTCTTATTTACATGATTATAGAGAAATCCATAATAAAAAGGAGCTGCTTTCTAATACTTCGCTTCCTTGTAATACCTACGTTAACAATAACGAGGTTCGACTTTTTGTTTTTAGAGGGATACTGGAAAATTTGAAAGTACAGTACCATTGGGAAGAAAATCACGATATTGAAAACGATATTTGCAAGTAAATTTCCAAAAAATCTGTTTTCAAATTTTCGCTTTCTATTTCACATTAAAAGAAAGGGAGGGCTGCCTTCTTTTTCTGCAAGACAAAACAAACATTCTGAATCTCGTATCAATGAATGATGTCAATAAGTTATTTTTCTTTTCAGATTGAACAATATTCCAGATTTATTCATAATTTCATACTACGCGAAGAATAGACTTTCATAGGTATATAAAGGAAATATTAAGTATAGGAAAACTCTTTTTCGTTGTAGGTGACATATGCTTCACGGTTGAACACATGTATTTTTGAACACATATAAATGAAAAAGTACTCTTATGGAGAAAAAGAATTGATACCTTCGATTGACATTAGATAATGTATATAAACTTATGAACAATCACTATCACTATCAGTTTGTATTTTAGGTGCACACGCAGATTTGTTGGAGTTCTTATAAAATGTACTTCCTGTACGAACGTTTTATTCTTCCAAATTTTACGATACTATGTCTCATATGATAACTATATGGATTAAACGTAATATAAATGATCCGAAAATAGACTCGAACGACATTAATTGTCTTTCTATTTATACCAATATCGAAAATACAAGTAAAGCTGAAGCAATAGTATGCAAGAATGGACTATTTATTATTTTAAACCAAATCATAGCATATTCAGAATGCACAGTATTATCATGAAATGTAAATGAATCAGTTGTAAACGAACGATTTTACTGTAAAATCGTTGCCGCCTTTTTTTCATCTGAAATATAGCAGCAATGAGTACATTCTTTTAATATATAATAAAACGAGATATCTTTATAAAGTTACATATGTCATCACTGGTAACTGTTATCTCGTATGACGCCAAATATACCGTTAGTATGGAATGATATTTTTATGAAGATATACTTTAATGATAGATTTTATGAATGAAACGTTATATAAGAAAAATTATCTCTTGTTATTCTATGAAGTGTAGTAGCTAATGAAGATTAATTTTACGAAGTATTAGAGCAAAAGAGAATTAAAAAATTAAAAAGATCTAAATAAGATTGTTCGTGTGGCTTAATTATCTCAATTCTGGTACACCACTTGTTACATTCTAACTAATTAGCGCTAAACAATAACTTGCAAATATTAAAGATATTAACACCTAAAGGTTTTCAGGAAATTTTATAATATTTGATTATTGTATATCTAGTCATTGATTGATAAAATTTCTTGTATAAGCATAGATCGAGGTTGACGTCATACGCAGATTGCATATCATTGACAGGTATCGTTTTAATTTATTTTATGGCTAGAATCGTTTGAATATTATACGAATAATTATTTCCATTCGAACGATTAATAAATCGCGTACCTATAAAAGATATATTACGAAAAAGAGGTGACGAAACAAAAAAATATTGGAAATTCCGTTGTCATTAGATCAATTACTTTTGCAATGATTTTTATTTCCATGTAATTACATATGAAATGGCTAATTCATTAACATCTCCTCGAATCGAATATAATTCGTTACACTTCACAACGATTCAAATAATGGACGGGAAATATATAATAACTTTCCTGTCCTTGCGTTAAAATAGTACTGTACAAATCAGATGATACAACCTAACCCCAACCTAACCCCAAAAAACCCAATTACATCCACATTGCATGACTGCACACTTGCAATGGATTTTTGTGATTTCAATGTCACAGACAATGACACAACTAATCAGAACACGTTCGAGGCTATAGACATTGAAATTACCGCGTGTTTAATACGTTTAAAGCATAAATCTAAATTTCACGCGATTATTTCTTTGTACATTGTGAAACTCTTAAATTATCTTAATCGAATAAATAATCCTAATGTAATAAAACATCTTGAAATAGACCTAGATATCTGAAACAGAAACTCGAAGGATAAGAAATCCTAAAAGGTACTAATCCTAAAATAACAAACTCCTAAATAATAAACAAGTGATAAAACCTGTTATAAATAATAAACCTTACCTGGAATAATCAAATCCTAACTAATCGAAAATAAAATAAGGCAAGCAATTCTTAATCTTTCAAGTAATTTTTCCGAAAACACAGAAAGATAGAGAAATTAAAAAGACGCAGCACAAATTGCAGCACAATGAAAGTTTCGGAGCGATGAATACGATCGTATTAAACTAAATAATTTTCAAAAGTGAAATTACACTGAAACGTATATCGATGATATTTGTCATTTCTACGATCTGTTTCGCTTGGTCGTGCTTCTTTTCTGATGTAAATTCAATTTATAATACGAACTAAGTTTCTTTTATTATTATTAGTCCTGCGTCTTTTTAATTCGTCACTTCTTTTATTTCAGAACAATGACGGGCTCCAAGATGCTGTTCGGATGTTTGGCGTTAATTGCTTTTCTGCATCCATTAGTTCACGTTTGTACTTCGAGTAGTACAGCTCAAGGTTTGTACTTCGAGTTGTCTTTTTCCATGCACTTCAAATTCCAATACGATCTGGTCACGTGGCCTTCGTACAATTTCGAAATTTTACCTGTTTGGTAATCGTCAATGAAAAAAGAAGTTATGCGTGACCTCAACACATTGAAACAATTTTTATGATTTTTTATTTGCCGGTTGGTCAGCAAGTTAATGGAAAAATTTCACTTAACTATTCGCGTTAATCTCTTCGGTTTAACTTTTGGGAAATGCTTCGTTAGCTTCGGGAATATTCCAACGATTCGTTTTACGTACAAAATAAGCATGATAAATATTACATCACGGTAATGTAATATCGGAATATATTAAAGGTGTAATTTTGTTCGATTAATTATAATTTATTAATAATGGATTGAAAATACAGATATTAGTTAGACAGAGAAACGATGTTTGATTAACAGGAAAACTAAATGCAACGCTCGTATTTACAACAAATAACTTGACAACTATTTGGTAACTCTCTCTCTCTCTCTCTCTCTCTCTCTCTCTCTCTCTCTCTCTCTCACTAGCAACTCTAACACTCGACAACACTCGCAACTCAATTCTAACGACTCTATGCTTCGACGTCTCGATCAACTCTGATTCTCGCAACACGCACACTTTTCGATTCGCCTTGAATAGCGAAACCGTCCTTCTTCTAACGTTGTCTATTGTTTCCCTCATACCTATGTAAGAACTACCAACTACGTGCCTTTAGTCACGTAGGCACTCTTAAATGTAAACGAACCACAGAAACACGACGTACACGGTTTTTCTATTTTCAGCCGATCTCCAATCAAAGCTATTCTACGATATTACAATCGGCCTTTCCTGACAATCACATCTGCCCTCAGATGTGCTCATCATCGCCGCTCGCACTTACATCACTATCGTCAGCATTCCACCATTTCATGTGATCGGCTGCCGTGGAAGTTGTACGTGGCCCTTCGTGCTCCCCCTCTCGCTGCACTATGCATCGGTCATTTCGCAGGACTTTTATCACCCGATACGGTCCAAGAAACTTCGGATGCAGCTTTAGCCCGGGACCCCTCTGCATCCTCTCGATTGCCACTAGATCTCCCGTCCTGTATGCTGTCGCCTTCTTGCGTCTCCTGTTATACGCCCGCTTGTTTCGGATTTGGATCTCCTCAATCCGTCTCTTTGCGTCCGCACGCAGCTGATCTCGTTCCTCTTGGAACACCGCGGCCTGTTCGTCCTCGATGCTACTGCTCCTCTTTCGCTCTTCCTCTATCTTCCTCTCCGTTGTTTGTTTACCCATTTCACTCTTGTCAGGGGCTTTGATCGTCGTGGCAGCATCGTGACATTTTCGTAGGCTCGGTTCGTACATGGAAGACGTTAACAACTTACCATCTACCGAGACTATGATCTCTTCTTTTTCGAAGGTCTTCACGTTCATCGTGTCCTCGACAATCCCATCGTCGTCCTCGTCATCCACATCCTCTGTATATCGATATTATTGGAGGGATTCCGCACGTGCGACTTCCCTTGTCTTTTCGTTCGCCTTGCATTCACTCTCTTCGAGTCTATCCGAAAACTTGAAACAACCCTCGCACCCGCAACGCTATCCTTCTCAGTAAATTCGCAAATATCATCAACAACATCCTGTTGCTGTTGTTTAGCCAGATTCTTCCTCCTCGTGATGTTCGCTAAGTCCTCCTGCTGGCCGCAAGAATCCGACGAGGACACCATCTCGTGGTCCACTTTACCAATCACCACGTGTCTTGCCACTATTCTCCGTTCCTCCGACACTTGCTGCACAGCTGCCCGATACTTCTTCAAAACTTCTGCTAACTCTTCTTTATTTTCTTCCAATTGCGACAGTAGCTCAGTTCGTTCGCGACTAGCTACATTAACACGATCTTCTGCTTCGGAACGTTGCCGCAGTACTTCCTGCAACGAAGCCAGCGTCTCATTCGGTTCTTGCTCCAGTGCCTGTTTCGCTTTAACTGCAACTGCTCTAGCGCATTCTGCATCTTCTAACTGGTTCTTCAGCTGTCGTAAAGCTGCTTTACCCGTCGAGTCACCTTTCGATCTCTCCAGCATCGTTTGAGCGTCTCTTAGCAATGCTTTGGTTCTCTTCAAATCTCTTTTTAGCCTATGTTGCATGTCCTTAACGTGTGACAAATCTATCTCACTCGCCTGTGTCTCTACATCTATCTTGAGGACTTCCGGACACTCATCGGGATTTTCGTCCTTTATTCTACTAATAAAAGATTCTCCCCCTTTTATACTTATTTCAACAGTGTCCAAAAAGTCTGCGCCAATAATAAGCGAATGTTGCATCACTGTGTCTGGAACTACGTGTATGGTTATACAGTACGACTCATTGTCTATAATAATGTTCGTGGAAAATTTCCCGAGCGTAAAATTCCTTCCGGAACCGACACCGCCAAATCCAACGATTTCCCGACTTAATCTGGGCGCTCCGATTTTCACATGCTGATCTGCTCGCATTAGAGTCAGCTCACTACCGGTGTCTATCAACGCGCTCAATTTGAAATTTTCCATCTTAACATCCTTACCACGCCTTGTTTGTAACGACCGAAACACGCTGTAAACTTTTTTTGAGGGCTCACCCAAATTGTCGCAACTTGATGCGATGTGTCCGTACTCCCTACATTTGAAGCAATTGTAGCATCGCGTCTTCCTCGCATCTCCAGATCGACCGGGTTCCTTGTTCCTCTCGGTTTCGGACAGCTTCGCCACCGGCTTTACCCTGTTACTCTTCGGCTCCTCAAATTTCGTCCTCATCTCCATATCTCTTTTTATCGCTTCGTAGCGCCTGAAACGCTCTTTTAATTGCTCGATATTCCTGGCTCCGTATAGCACAGTCTTGTTCGCGACCTCGTCGGGAATGCCTTGAATAATGTAGTCTATCAAGGATTGCGTATCAACCCTTCCTTGTTTTGCAATCCCGCACATGTGATACATATATTGTTGCAGACTCTCATCTGCTTTCTTCTTTCTATGGGATAACTCGCCATGTATCTGTTGGTCGCTTACTACATTTTCAAACTCATTCCTCAACGCCTTTTTTAGCTTTGCCCAGGACTTCGCGCATCGTTTTTGTCGTACGAAGGCCTGAGCGGAGCCTGCGAGTAATTTCTTAGCATAGGCCACCATGTGGGCGTCTGACCAACCCCACACTTCTGCCATTTCCTCGAAGTCTTCCACCCACTGATTTACCCTCAGCAGATCATCCCCGCTGAATTTCTCTAATGAGTCTTCCACGTCTTTAAGACTCAACATCGAACCGACGCATACCTTCTGCTGCTACTCATCGCGGTCCTGATACACCGCTCGCGTGCCTCTCCTGTATTCTCGCGCGCCTTGTTTATCGTCCTCGCCTTCACTTTCGTCGGAGCTCTCTTCTTCCGACGATACATCGTCTCCTTCTAGGGCCGCCTGTAGCCGCGCGCGTAGTTCGGATTTTCTTCCCGTTACCTTCAACCCCAAGCTAACGAGACGCGCTCTCAGCTCTTTCGTCCTCAGCTTATCGAGGTCTTCCTCTCCCTCTTGACTGCGTTCGGCTCTCTGCTTGCTTCTTAGATCTCGCTGGTTTGTTGGTTCTTCGCCACGCTTCGAATCCTTAGGAGTAGATCGACCAGGTTTGCACGCTCTGTTCAACCTGGCAACCAGCACTGATCTCGCACCGGATATAGGCAGATTCATCTGTGCGAGCTTACTCCTCAGCTCCTCCAGCGTCAAATCCTCTTCACCCGACAATCGTTCGTCTTCAACGTTTGCCATTTTATTCTATTCTTTTCTACTCCCGCAGAAATAGCTCCGTTAAATCGTATCGTTTCTCTGTCTTATTCAATCCCGGACGAGCCCCCACTTGTAATATCGGAATATATTAATAATGGATTGAAAATACAGATATTAGTTAGACAGAGAAACGATGTTTGATTAACAGGAAAACTAAATGCAACGCTCGTATTTACAACAAATAACTTGACAACTATTTGGTAACTCTCTCTCTCTCTCTCTCTCTCTCTCTCTCTCTCTCACTAGCAACTCTAACACTCGACAACACTCGCAACTCAATTCTAACGACTCTATGCTTCGACGTCTCGATCAACTCTGATTCTCGCAACACGCACACTTTTCGATTCGCCTTGGATAGCGAAACCGTCCTTCTTCTAACGCGTTTTTAATACGCGATGGCGCTATCACTTTCTAAAAGCGTCGTCTTTACATTTCCGATGGCCACGGGCACATCCGACTGCCAGATATACAATGTGTTATAAGAGTATCATTACCATACTTTTCATGAAAAGAGCAATTTTTCTTGATAACTATACTCTGTAACATAGATTGAAGTCGCTGATTTGATCCCTCTGATATCGTTGTCTTATGAGAGTCTCGTCTGGTCTTGATTGGTTCTGTTGACTCTTATCGTTGTGAAAAATCGATTCGTTGTGTACCTTTTATGTATAGAGAATTATTTTGTGGTAGAATATAATGTTGTAATATTTGTGGTCTTTACTTTACTAATTTTGTCACTGAGCCGCTCTTTGGTTCGTTGAGCGATTCATATTCCGCATATATTCCGTACTTGCTTCGCTTGGTACTTTTATAATTTTCGCAGTTACAATAAAAAATTTAATTCTTAACAGATTAAAGATTTAACCTCTTGCTTTATAGTGTACAATAATTTTTTTTTTTTTTTTTTTTGTATAGGTTATGTGATCCATAGTTTGAGTAAGTAGTACATATATATATATATATATATATATATATATATATTTAAGATTAATATTTTATCAGTTTCTGTTCGTAACAACATCGAAGTAGTCAATAAGTTTGAAGAGCATAATTAAGGAAGTTATGAAGCAAGAGGTTAAGAACAAATTCTGAAAGAGGTTATGTACAACTCAGTAGTACTGCTTTACATTACTTTGCGAATTACTTTTCAAGCATAAAAATAGTTTAACAGCCACTTATAGTTACTTCCTTACCATTACATTCATTAAATTCGTTTGATTTTGTAAACAAAATAACCACGCTGACCAGTCTCTTATTTAAAATAGAATTATTTTGTCATATATCCAACAGTTTACTTTCTCTTCGCTTTGTCTCGTATTACGACTTTATAACGGTGTTTCTTTAAACTTTAAACGATCGTAATAAATGTATTTACGGACGATGACTGATATCTGGTCTGTCTTAAAGTTGCAACTAATTAGTGCCCCGTTACTTTGGACGTTATGAAATGTTGTATAACCAAAGACTTATCTTCTCTTTTGGTAGTTGCATAAGAGAAGACTGAGCCGTTGAAACGCTCGAATAGATTAGCTGATTCGCTTAACGTATTTTTACTTCCGACGAGCTAAACACAAGAGCAGAAAGCACATAAGGAATAATACAGAAACGTCAAACGTATACAGAAATATATTTCGTAAAAGCATTAGTACGTAACATGTCTTTATAATTCTATTTATGTATAGTAAAATGGCTTGTATCCATTTTCATGAATTATAACTGACATTTCAAAGCATTCATGTAGATATGTAACTCTCGTTAATTAATAATTTAACAATGCGTCATGAAACGTATCATTTTCGTTTCTTCCTTTGTTTCGTTATACACAGGAACGAATTTGTAAATAAAGATGTATAATCAACGATAACATATGACAGCGAGTATAATAACTGTCAGCAAAGGAAGAGGTCGGTAAAATGATTGTGGTTGATTTCAGTGTATCGGTAAATAAGCTTTGACAGACGTTGCCGGGGGACTCGGTGTCGGTGAAACCGCGTCGATGAAATGATTGTCAGTAATTTAAAGATAACCCAATTTATTGATCTGTCTCCCCTTCATGGCGTTGTACGTCTCTCTATAAAACATATTCTACCTCGGAGGGCTGAAAAATTTAACTTGGTCTCACTGGACTGGACTGTAAGTAAGAAAATTGAAATGCAAAATCCACGTGTGAGCGCAACGGTTTAGATGGAAAGTTCGATAGGACAATTATGTATATTAGCCTGAAAGAAAGCTCGTGGCTTCGCACGCAACACGTAATTTCCCTCTCTGAAATAATCCTATTACAACGATACGATTTAAAATTTTCCTTAACAGACCTCGCAATGTAATTCTTCATCTACAATTTTTTATTCGGCCTGAAACAAGAGACTTTCGAAGCCTTATAGAGTCTCGCGAATCTAAAAGTCAGGTTTCAACGTATTTTCGCGTCTTATTCTATAATACTGAAGACATTAAAGGTGTTAACGATTATTGTCTCACTATGTACGTACATCAAACGAGTACTTACGTAAGAGACGAATGGAAATGGAAACAGCCGAGAATAATTGAAGATAATTTGAATACGTTCCAGGCTATAATACAATTTCTCGTGAACCGTAATTGATTCGCAGAAGGGAATTGCTGCTTCTCACGACTAGCAAAGTGTTTCGCAAAAAAAGAAAAAAAAGAAAAATGGTATCGGAAGGATAGAAAAAAAGCGGTGGCCTACATCAAGCAATCTTCATGCCGATAATGCATTTATTATTCAGTTCGTTCATTTTCTATCGCGTAACAGACACTGGGATAACTGACAGAACGAGCGTATAAATCTTGCATCTCTCAACCTGACTTCTCCCAATTCGCATACTTCCATCCTTCGTATAAGTGACAATGAATCAGAAGAGTTTCATAGCAATATTGAACAACATACAGTCAACTACAACACCATTAGATACATCCACCATACAGTCAACTACAACACCATTAGATAACAGCAATACAATAGATTATAATTTTCTACGTGTCATTGATTCATCATCATCATTTTCCATTTTTTTAGCATATGTAAAAACGTATCTGACGTAATCTTACCTCGCTCTTTGAGTAAAAAAATCCATTCAAATGAAACAAAGGGAAAAGAAATAAGAAAACAAACACTCACATATGAATCTTCATTACATAACTGTATGTACTCCTCGAGGTATAATTACTCAGACACGTTACAGCGTACCTTCTTCGTTCCCTGATGGCTGATGTTGATCGTTGACGTTTATAATGAAAGAATTTCGTCAACGGCGCCATCTGGATCCTTGTTGAAAAATTAAAATAGCCGCAACAGCACCATTAAGCTCATCACCCAGAGTAGCTTTTGTTGCTGAGTCGTGGAGGAATTATTATCATCAACGACATAAACTTTACCAGTTCCGGTAATGTTCTTCATGTGGTCCAGGCATTCGAACTCGCAACATCGCTCTCCAACACGGAATTTCTTGCATGTCTGTAGTAAAAAGAAATCGATCAATTGTACAGATCAATCGTCACTCGACTGCTCGAGAATTCAGATCATCCAGAGAATAGAATAGAGACGTGGAAAAATGTAGTGCGATCATCGCAGTGGGAGGAAATAGGGGGATAGGGACCAAATGAATGAACGAGATGTTAAGGACAACTGACGATAAGTTCTTCTTTTGTCGGGAATTGCATGTTTGTGAATGGTTTGTGGGTGGTTAGGTGGAGAGAATTGAAGAGTTTGGAGGTGACTGGAAGAGTGTTTTGGGCAAGGTAGATTGCAGAATGGTTGCGGTAGCATTGTGTTAATTATGGGTTTGTACATGTAATCTTTGTATGTATCACTACATACAACCTAACGTATATTTTTAATAATACATCAGAGTTTTAGTTATTTCATAGCTATGAATTTTATACTCTATAATCTTGACGTTTTATTTCACAGAAGCGTTTGAATATCCATAAAAATTAAATGAACCAATGTATTCATTATCTTATAGAGAAGATATATTATTTTTAATTATGTTCCAATTATTTATCATGATCCTGATTTCCTTATTCTGAAAATTTGAAAGGAAGTTTTGTAGTTTGATACTTTCAGCGACAAAGGGTCAATATTGCTTTAGTATATTTCGTCACATATACATGTATATCTATATGTCGGAGATGAAAGGACACCGGAACCTTTGGATAGCCCCGCAACATTGCAATCTAAAGTCTACTATAACTGTAACTAAACTATTGTAGTTATTCAATCCGATTGTAATTGTTCGAGATTAGTGACGGTGAGCTTTGGCTCGAGGTGACAGTCTGTCGCCCAACGTAGCCGCGGTCAAGGGATGAACGCTTTGCCTAACAAAGGTATGGAGTAATTCTATAGTTCTCCTTAAAAGAAATATTCGTGGCGACACGCGACAGTAAACATTCCCACGGTTTCTGTCCCGTGGCTCGCCACACGCAGACCCTATTCTTCGAGTAAGATGATTGCCAGATGTCGATGCGTCTCCGCAGTACATGTTCGGCTAGCCCGAGGGCCCGTTATAAATCTTAAGGTTTAGTTAACTAAAGTCCTTCAAACAGACAAACAGTCTTTGTCCCAACTACGGGAAGATAGGGGAGACATATTTTTCAACGAGCGGCGTCTCCCACTAGCAACTTTCCCTCGAGGGCGGCTACCATCTTTTTCTAACCACCGATATGGAGATTGACCAATTAGCAGCAACGTCAATTTCCCTTACTTCCTAAACGAAGGCTTTCCTCGACGAATCCGATGATCTCGTGTCCTTAGACACACCCCATTATAGTTTTCCTCTGTGGCATCATCGGGACGGGACGGGCATTCTTTTACGCGCTCCCGTCGACCAAAGAGTAACGTCTTTACGCTCAGCAATTATTTTTACGAATCAGACTTAGATTCAGCGAGAACGCCCATCTGTCATCCCGTTGGCCGCGGATTCGTTATCGAACCGGAGACCATTGTCACTAGTGTCGCGGACGTCTCACCGCCGTGGTAGATTGTCAAACCTGTGTTATTCATACCTGTGTCAATAAATCGTATCTTCGTTACACCGCAACGATGGCTACCTTCAATGAAGACTCCTCAAACACCGACAACCCTATCCCCAATGTCATTCCGACATATATATCCACCGAAAATGCGCTCTTGTAGACAAACGCTCGATTCGCGTCATAGCTTTTAAAGCTTGTCGCATCTCAATCCGTTGGAAAAAGTTTTTCCTGTAGCATATTTTATTTTTACGAACCAACAAGGTCTTTGTTTATTTCCTTCTGCTTTTGCTCCAATTTCCCCATTGTTTTTTCAAGGATAGTATTTCAGAGCCACTAGTCAAGTTTATTGTAACAATAAACGTACGTTTCGGAAACATTTTGTGCTGTGAAACAGAATACACTAAAGTTTGAAGGTCACATCGATTTTCGAAAGTTTATAAATGGAGGTGTATGACAGTATCACCAGCTGTTGCTGTCCAAGTAACTCCAACATCGAAATACTACAACGATTCCAATCGAAAACGCTAAGAGCCTTAATAGACGCACCTTGGTATGTTACCAACGAAACCATCCATCGCGACCTCAAGATACCTACAGTCAAAGAGGAAATAGCAAAATATAGCGACAGATATAGCAAAAGAGTCAACAAACACCGAAACCCCCTAATCACTGGACTACTCGATACGACGGACCAGATTCGATTTCTTTTTACTACAGACATGCAAAAAATTTCGTCTTGGAAAGCGATGTTGCGAGTTCGAATGCCTGGATCACATGAAGAACATTACCGGAACTGGTAAAGTTTATGTCGTTGATGATAATAATTCCTCCACGACTCAGCAACAAAAGCTACTCTGGGTGATGAGCTTAATGGTGCTGTTGCGGCTAGTTTAATTTTTCAACAGGGATCCAGATGGCGCCGTTGACGAAATTCTTTCACTATAAACGTCAACGATCAACATCAGCCATCAGGGAACGAAGAAGGTACGCTGTAACGTGTCTGAGTAATTATACCTCGAGGAGTACATACAGTTATGTAATGAAGATTCGTATGTGAGTGTTTGTTTTCTTATTTCTTTTCCCTTTGTTTCATTTGAATGGATTTTTGTACTCAAAGAGCGAGGTAAGATTACGTCAGATACGTTTTTACATATGCTAAAAAAATGGAAAATGATGATGATGAATCAATGACACGTAGAAAATAATAATCTATTGTATTGCTGTTATCTAATGGTGTTGTAGTTGACTGTATGGTGGATGTATCTAATGGTGCTGTAGTTGACTGTATGTTGTTCAATATTGCTATGAAGCTCTTCTGATTTATTGTCACTTATACGAAGGATGGAAGTATACGAAATTGATAAAATTATTAATAATATTTACGAAGAGAAAGTAAACTGTTGGATATATGACAAAATAATTCTATTTTAAATAAGAGACTGGTCAGCGTGGTTATTTAGTTTACAAAATCAAACGAATTTAATGAATGTAATGGTAAGGAAGTAACTATAAGTGGCTGTTAAACTATTTTTATGCTTGAAAAGTAATTCGCAAAGTAATGTAAAGCAGTACTACTGAGTTGTACATAACCTCTTTCAGAATTTGTTCTTAACCTCTTGCTTCATAGCTTCCTTAATTATACTCTTCAAACTTATTGACTACTTCGATGTTGTTACGAACAGAAACTGATAAAATATTAATCTTAAATATAGATTGAAATGAAAGCTTGTCACGTAAATGTGTGTGTGTGTGTGTGTGTGTGTGTGTGTGTGTGTGTGCGCGCGCGCGCGCGCGTGTGTGTGTGCGTGTGTGTGTGTGTGTGTGCGCGCGCGCGCGCGCGCGTGCGTGCGTGTGTGTGTGTGTGTGTGTGTGTGTGTACTGCTTACTCAAACTATGGATCACATAACCTATACAAAAAAAAAAAAAAAAAAATTATTGTACACTATAAAGCAAGAGGTTAAATCTTTAATCTGTTAAGAATTAAATTTTTTAATGTAACTGCGAAAATTATAAAAGTACCAAGCGAAGCAAGTACGGAATATAGGGATATAGGAAGCGATGGGGAACAGCAAGTAACTCCAACATCGAAATACTACAACGATTCCAATCGAAAACGCTAAGAGCCTTAATAGACGCACCTTGGTATGTTACCAACGAAACCATCCATCGCGACCTCAAGATACCTACAGTCAAAGAGGAAATAGCAAAATATAGCGACAGATATAGCAAAAGAGTCAAGAAACACCGAAACCCCCTAATCACTGGACTACTCGATACGACGGACCAGATTCGCAGGCTGAAGAGGCACTACCCGCTAGACCTAAACGTTAGATTCATTTAATTATCCAAATTAAGCTAATGCACTTACTTATAATACTTATAAATTATACCTATCTATAATAAGTATTAACTTATTGTAAATAAACAGCCATGTCACTGCGCCACGCCAGAAAAATTACTGAAAATTTTCAACGCGAGAATTGATTGTAATTCCAACAAATAAATAAAAAAAAAAAAAAGCTGTTGCTGTCCCCAAGCGCCAAAATACGTTCTGACTACTATTTTATGTATCTCACAGAAGTATGTCTTCATTCATCATCTCCCATGCCATCCACCAACGTGTTCTTAACATGTTATCTCCTAGTAAAATATTGATATTGAGTCAGATATCCAACTGAATAATCTTTTCGGTGTCTACTATAAGACATTTAAAACCAAGGCTCGTACACACGTGTGCTTATACGTCAGATGTAATACTTAACACGAAACCTGCTTATATTAATATTAAATTTATGCATAGTAGGATGTTCGACCTTTGTAAAAATGAAATTATAATACATACAGTTTCACCGTGGAAAAGTGAATCTTTCTAGCATGTCCACGCAAATGCAGCGGAGGGGAGGACTGTGCATGCACCAAACAACTTTACGTTCGTAATTTTTCACACAAATGTACAACTGTAGGGAAATAATTATCTCTGATTTTTCGGATGTTAGGAATCGACAATATCGCATAACGGAATGCTGTGTTCTACGTATTCTATTTTTGTTACGAAAGTGGTACAAACGAAGTCCACGTAAGAATAGTACAACAAAATCGGTTGAGGTTAGGTTATCGTGCAGATATCGCGGCTTTTGCATTGGAAATCACGCAACTGCCAGTCTCGTCGTTCCTTGTAAACGAAAGAAAGGTATTGTAATCGGTCGGAATTAACATAAAACTCGTCGCATGCGACCATATGGCCTGAATGTTGAATAAACGAGAGTAGAGCGCGAGCTATGTGATTCTAACCGTTTAGGCGGAAACTAATGATTGTAACCAGAGCCGAGATATATGCCAATATTACTTTGCTCGACAAAGCGTATAAGATGAGGAGAGAATCGCGATAAGGTAGAACAAGAGACAGATATTCTCTACGTAAAGCAAGTCTGTCAACTAGATTGAAATCCTATAGCTATAACTACAGTGAATCCATATTCTGGCGAATTGTCTTTTCACAAATGAAGCTTCTGAAGAACGGAATTGATACAATAACTACTGTTCATTCATAACTACTGTTGTAAGAATCTATATATTTGTCTATCTATATCTATATATATCGATCTATATATATTTGTCAGAATGTCATTTTATCAAAAAACCCATCCTCTGTAATCATAGTTTAACGAAGCATAATTAATAGAAGAGGTAGAGCGTTAAGTGGAGATGATTTAATCACAGTTAAGTAGATAAATCTCTATATTAGTCTCTTTAATTAAAATGTCCTACGTTTTATTTGCGTCATTTTTTTTCTTCATCCAATTTAAAATGTTTAAATAACAATAGCCTATACAATATAATTTTATGTAAAAAAATTGATTATACCATGTTTATTACAGATATTTAACATTTTTGTGTACATACAAAATTTAGATTATACCTCGCTTGAGAACAAAAATTCTATTTGTTTTCCTAACATGTACTAATAATTATTGATCAAACTAGAAAAAGCTGGAGGAGATTACTTAGGAAGATTACTTAGCATCTTATATTCCTGGCAAGAGAAAATGAAAAATTCGTTTCTTCTCTTTGCTTCCCTGTTCCTTCTTTCCTCCTTTTTCCCTTTTTACATCGCGTTGTTTTACATCGCAATTTACATTTATTTGTAAAGTTTGAATCTTCTCGATATTGAAGATGTTGAAGCTGCAAGTATGTATTTCATTTTAATCCATTCGAGACCGAGATTTAATTGTAAGACGATACCTAGGTGTCGGTACGATCTGAATGTTTAGTTAGAATGATTCTGTGTTTTACTCTCTCCAGGGTATCCTTTTCATACTTTGATTTTAAATCGATGACAATCTTAAATAGTATGCCTCATATTTTTAAAATATAAAATTATATACTATGTTATTCTATAATGTATTATGTACAGTCATATATATATATATATATATATATAATAATTCTATATTGAAAAAAATATGAAATTAACATGATATATACATTACTACATAAGTTATATATAAAATATGTATACTATACCCTTGCCTACTGACTGATATGAATTTCTTTCGGTCTCGAATGCGTTAAAAGAGAGCGCAAAGAAGGCGAAATTACTTATTGTAATTAGTAAAACGACCTGAGAGGCAGACAGATACAAGAAAGAAGGAATATTATATTAGCGGCATTATCATGTTTTTGCTCTCTTTAAGTCTTTCATCGAGACAGACAATCTACAGGTATTAATCGACCAATTTCTCCAAGCTGATAACTTCGAATTGATGTTTATATATAAGAAGTGTTATGTGTTAATCTGTCTAAATGTTTAAAAGGTGTTATAAATTAAATGTTGTTAAACGATACGTAATTGCCTTTTGATCGTAAATTTTACTATCAAGGGGTCTTTTATGTATGCGTAATCATTGTGAATTATAACAATTTATGTGATCGATATTAAAGGTGTTTAAAAGCATGTAGTTTTTTTCTATATTACTATTCTCCTATATTATTATCCTATATTATTATAGCATTCCTATATTATTATAATATCCAATTACATGTTGATACACAAGATATACAGATTATTATTTATAACGTTTTGGTTTTCTTAATTGAGTCATTCATTTAGTACAAATGATAAGAAATTAGTAATAATTCACAAAAAAAGGATATCGTAGTAGAAATATTATAAAAAAACATTTTCTGTTTTAGTGTAGAGTTACTCCTTCTTACAGACAGTGTCGTACAAATCTGTACGTCTCTGAGAAAATGTAGGTATCTGAGCCCTTACTTCCTCAACAACTTTTAGATCTGATAGAAAAAAGAAACATACGAAGTAATAAGTAATGCTTACTAATAAATTCAACAAATACAGAGGAAGATGGCTAAATCGATAAATTAACGAGACTAAAAATTAATTACATCATGGATCTCTCGCTTTTAATTTTAAGCTGTAAATTACCGATATCGGTGACTGCCATATTCTCTTGAGTTTCCAAATCGTAAAGAATCTTTCCCCAGGGATTGGTCAACTGTGTATGTCCCCATGCGACGTAACTTGCTTAAGGAACACGAGCCGGTGATATGCAGGCAACGTATAATTGATTATCATTCGCTCTGAAACGCTGAAGTAATGACCAGTGCAGTGGTCCAGTGGTCATATTGAATGCCGCTGGATATATCAGCATTTGGCAACCTAACCCAGAGAAGCAGGAAATATGAAGCCACCGAATACCAATTAACTTCGTAGTTGCACGGTTCACATTCCATCATTTCTGAATATGCGAGGACAGTCCTCTTATTGTGCTTTTAATTCTTTTATTTGTTTCATTTTCAGCAAATATACTGGTTTTTTAAATTAAGCTTCTTTTTATACAGAGTTACAGATTATATTAATTTTATATAGAATATATTTAAGAAAGATATTTAATTTTTTGCTAGTTAAGTATTGATCGATTAAGTTACTGTACCTTTGTTCCGATAAATGCGTGCCATTTCCTCGAATCTAATATCATAGCAAATGCCAATACCTATTTTGCAGCCCTTCACATCGAACGTCGTTAGGGAGTTACCAGGACTGAGTGAATCACTCTCTCGAAAAGTAATCTTATTAGGAATGTCGATGTCGAATAGATGTACCTAATAACATAAAAATGTGGTCGCTAATTCTATTGCTGCAACTTTTGTAATTTAATATCAAAGTTACCAACTCCTAAACTTTAATTATTTTTTATTTAATAACTGACAGCGTTTTTATCACTTTCTTTTATTAAAAAATCTTATCATTTAATAATGTTTAAAAAGGAGAAAAAATAAGTATAATAATATTTTAAGTATGTGAAAAATTTATACAACAACAAACACATTACAACAAAAATGGGCGTTTCCCGTATCATAACGTATTTTATAAACCGTAAATTATAGAATTGGTTATAGTATACGTATGTACATATGTATATTCCTAAATTATTCCTAGATAGAGTCACTTTCTTCACCCCAATATTTTCAAATTCAAAGCCATAAAGGAATATATTACTTACCTTTCGGTGTTTTGCTATCAAAGTTCCATCGGGACCTCAAATAGTACAGGTATTGTACAATTTAGCGCCCTCTATTTCAGGCATCGTACCACCAACTACATAGATGTTGTTTTCTTTAGCTGCGTTCGATGAAGCAACGCTCGTTTCACCATCAGGAATACTCTCGGCGTATTTTGGAAAGTACTCTGCATTGCAATATTTCAATTAATGAAGAATAACTGTCTTTTGTTCCAACCATAAATTAAATTGAAATGTTTGTCAGTTTTTTATTTTTTAAATTATTAAAATAACTAAGTTTTATATTTCGACTTAATTAAATATGCAATTACTTAGCTAATAGTATATATAATAAATTGTTTCTACAGGTTCAAAATGAAAAATGAATATTTAGAAATATTTAATTACGACAATGCTATTTGTGTTAGCATCAGTGGCTTGTTACTCAACGACTTTGCTAGTACTTTTTGAAACATAAAGTTAGTTTTCAATTAACACTTATACTAGAGGCGGAATTATAAATGCAAAATAATTGATAATACTAATTTATAAGTACCTAATTATTAGTATCTTAAAAAATATATTTATACAAAAATCACGATAATCATGAAAATGGGGAAATCCTATATTCTCGAATCAATTCACAATTTATTTTGTATATTAATTAGATTCCGCGCTCATCAGTACGTACTCACTGGCGACATCGAGAAAATGTATCGGCAATTCCTCGTACGACCAGAGGATCGGAAATATCAAAGGATATTATGGCGCAGCGCGAGTGGAGAAACAGAAACATATGAGCTTAACACCGTAATACTCTTATCATAGAAATAGAAGCAGTCCTCAATTCCCGCCCGCTAACTCCTATCTCCACCGATCCAAATGATCTCCTAGCCCTCACTCCCGGACATTTCCTCATTGGCGATTCATTAATGTGCTTACGTGATCGAGATTTCAGAGACATTCCATCGAACCGACTCTCCAAATGGCAGCATATCCAACAGCTTAAACAACATTTTTGGAACCGCTGGCATAAGGAGTATTTGAACGAGCTAACCAACCGCAATAAATGGAGCAAGGGTGGACACAGCATCCAAAAGGGCACAATCGTCATCCTCAGAGAGGACAACGTTCCCTCCATGCATTGGCCTCTGGGCCGAGTTATCAAGGTTCAACCAGGCGCCGATGGTGTCATCCGGACAGCTACAGTTCAGACGGCAAAGAGCATTTTGGATCGGGGCGTCAAAAGGCTTGTCCCACTGCCAATTCAACCCGATCTCGAGAAACCCGAACAACTAGCCACCGAGACGAAATAAGATGGGAACTTCAACCACACCTCGCTAGTTTGATCGGTACCCTCTCAACGGGGGGAGAATGTTACGCCATGCGGCTTACAATAGGTCATATTCTTAACTATCGATCGCGGCACTATAATGTCGCAGACGGATCGTCGCGTCTGCCCGGCAAACAAACATGGTTCATTAAGCAGGGCGACTTCCAGAAACGTCGACTCGTGGCCCGTATTTTACCTCGCAGTAAAAGAATGTGGCGTGATCCGAACGTAGTGGGGGTCGCCTTCCAGAAAAAACGAAAAAAATCGAAAGGCGTTCAGAACTTTTCGAGAAGTCGAACCGTCAACACATGTGGTATGTCGCGCATTACTTATCAACCAAAACGCAGTTACATTTTTTTTGTTCCATTTATATCTTTCTAGTTAATAAGTTGTTGAAATAAACATTAATTTATTTGTGTTAATTCTGTGGAATTTCATTGAACTACCCTTATTATCATAATCGAAATAAGGGGATCGATCAGTTCGTGGCGTCGATTATTTAATCGTAATGGGAACTTACAACTCTCGTTGACGTGCTATCTCGCGATCGCGTCTCTCCGCGAACGGTCGAAACAAAATGATTCACTAAAAACTGTCCTGAATTCCTAAGAATTTATTTACCGAAAAACTGACAAAGTGTTTATTTAAAAAATGAGGTTGAAGGTAGTCCTTTTCTTTCATTTCATTCATTTTCATTTTCTTTCTTAAGTATGGCTAACACAATATCTAATCAATTAAAATTTTATATTTTCACGTGAAAAGTTTCTTTAGATAATTATTATCAACATGATGACTCACTCTTACGGATTAATACGTGTCTGTAGGGCAATCCGGTGGACTTGATCGGCTTTTTACTTCGAAAGTTGAGTAATCGGTGTCGCTTTCTTACGCATCTTTGAACTGTATAAATGTTTTAAAATTGTTTGATCCAGAATGTACCACACCGGACAATCAAGAAGGCAGGTGCCTTGACTACAGAAAATGTAAACCTCTGCAAGAAATATGGCAGATACAGTACCGTACAGCCACCGATTTTTATAGACGATCAGTGTGCAGATACCAGGGCAATGTTACGATCGTTTGCTGTCCGAACGATCCAAACAAAGAGAAGAGAGAAATTTTAATAAAAACTGTGTATAAGTATAAGGCTTTGCGACCACCATACTGTGGTTTTAGCAACGTCTCTCATACCAGGGTGGTCGATGGTAAACCAGCTGAACTTGGTACGTTTTATGTCTTTCTTTCCGATTAATAATAAGCCATTTACTGCAAAGAATGAACTTTAAAGGCATTAAACAGCACATCAATGTACATTTCAATTAGACTAAATAATAATGCTATGATTTTATCGGTAGTAACTTTACTTATTAACTTGAATTATTTCTTTCTTTTACTTCATGTTAGGAAGAGTATCTTTTTGCTTGAAATAAAAAATTGATATAGGAGTAATAATATGGATAGAGAACAAAAACTGTTAGGGCAGAAATTACACGTTTGAACTTTATAGTTCAGTATAGTTCAAATAGAAATTATATAGAATTATTTAATAATTTGTATTCCACTGGAATAAAAATTTAATTTCTGTCTTTATCAAATCTCTATTTCAGAGTATTTGTACGTATGTACTTATCGTCTGCTGTATGATCGAATATCGAATAGGTAATAATCGTTGTTACCTGTTATGTGAGAAAAAATTATGTATATTCACAACTATGACTATTGCATTTTAGGCGCTTGGCCATGGATCGCTGCATTAGGTTTTCGTAATCCCCGAAACCCAGACAAACCACTATGGAAGTGCGGAGGTTCCCTGATATCGGCTAGGCATGTTTTGACCGCAGCACATTGTGCACATATGGATGGAATAGAAAACATACACAATCATAATATTGTCATTCTTAGATTGGTGGAGGAGGTGCCATTTTCGAGTAAGTCCTCAAATATATATATATATATATATATGCTATTGAGTATTACTGAAGTATCATATCCTGAAATTTCTTACTGTACACATATATTGTGTCATAAAGCGTGTATAATTCTTTCTCATACTTTTGGTCATTCGTTTCCTGCATTTTCATTTATTTTTTTATTTTTCAGGGTACGTATATCCCATTTGTACGAAAGAGCCCCTACGAAAGAGCAACTTCGTCGGCTATAACCCCCTTGTTGCTGGATGGGGAGCATTAAGATATAGTAAGTGATATCAATTTTATAATAAAATTAAATAGTTCCAGTCTTAAATATCTTTCTTATTTTCTTCGTAGGACGACCACGACGTAATGCATTAATGGAAGTACAAATGCCAGTGATTAAGAACGCCGAATGCAAAATAGCTTATTCCAAATTTCCTAATGCACCTGATATCACTGATGGTATAATATGCGCCGAACATGCTCAGGGTGGAGAGGATTCTTGTACGGTAATTAAGTTACAGAGTTACTACAAACTATACGGTATCTGAAGACACGTCGATTCGAATTAACATCAAATCGACGTCTTAAACATTAAAAATAATAGATAAACACAATTTAATAGTTTTGCCCACTTCTCACACCTCGTTATGGTATTTAATCTAATTTCCTTCTAATCTTAGTTTTGCTCAAAATACATATAACATGTACGTTATAAATTGGAGTATTTCAATACACAAATCAATAGAAGATTATTACTGTATATAAGTATAATTTCAATACAATTCGATCGATATATTTCAGTATCTTTGATTAAAAATTTAACGATCCTTTCAGGCTGACCGCGGCGGACCACTGCTGATACAACATGAATTAACCTCGTATTTAATAGGTATTGTGTCTTATGCTTATAAGTGCGGCACAGCTGGGTATCCCAGCGTTTACACTAGGGTCACATCGTACCTTGACTTCATTCTCCAAGCGATGCAATAATATGATATTACTGTTCCATAAATATCATTGTGTAAAAAACGTAAAGTTGGATTTTCTTATTGTGGAGATAAGAAACAGCTCAAATTTACATTGTTTTGTACGTTACAAATTATAGGCTTAAAATGTACGAAATGTAACTTTGAAACGACACTAATTTTTTACGCACGATAAACCTCCACGACTTAGGTATGTAAAGATGATAAACGTATATTAATTCTATAAATTTGGTAATAATAAACCAACTTTCTGAGAAGTTCTGTAAATTTCGTTTCTGTTGTATCAAGAGAATAATGGAATATTCCACTTAGATCGTATACTTCTTGTACGTACGTACAAAATTTTCCGGCTAATCTAAAACACTTCATAAGATAGAGAGCTTCTGGAAATTCGGACACAGAGAGTGCATAAAATACAAGATAAGTCTCGTGTCTTTCAAAATTATTTTTTATTCGCTAAAAACGTCCTGTGTACTCATGCAATCACATGCAACCTCGAAACTTCACTTATTTTTTATCACTTTCCAATTCAATACACAGTTTCAGCATTTTTGACTATATGTAAGAGAAATTTCCATTCAGCCAAAGGTGTACTTACAGATTATAGATTCCTATACGACTCTCAGTAAAAATTTATCCGCACTCCAGATAGTTAAAACTTCTGTCGACCGTATTGATCCATCTGCACTCTTCGTATGACGTCAATATCTGTTCAGTGCTGCTGCGCAGGTTTCTTTGTGTTACGTCAATTCGTTTGTGACCGTTGCGCGAGTAATGGCGCTTTGCAATGGTGATTTGCAGGAAAACAGTGCAGGATGCTGTGATTCGTTTCTTGTGGTCGGAGGTTATGTTTGATGCCTATATTTATCAAAGATTTAATGCACATTATGGAGAAAGTGTTTTGTCACGAAGTGTGTTTGAATGGGCACAAAAGTTCAAAGAAGATCGCACGAGTGTTATGAAAAAACAGCTGGACGCCCGTCCACATCCACGATGACAACATTGAACGTGCTCATGAACTTATGCTCTATGGAATAGACGAGTGACACTGGATAATGTGGCAAATCATTTGCAAATCAGCCACGGCTCTGCTTATGCAATAGTGCACGACAGATTTGGATTTTAAAAAGTTTGTGCGAGATGGATGCCGAAAAAGCTGATGAAAAGGTGAAGACGACGATGCATTCGTGGTTCGCAGCTCAGCCCAAAACATTTTTTAATGAGAAAATACAAAGGTCCTTCGGCAAATGGACAAAGTGTATACAGAAATCGAGTGATTATGTCAAAAAATGATGTATGTCTTTTTTGACAATTGCTTAAAATAAATTCTACACCGACAGAGCGGGTAACTTTTTACTCACCCTCGTAAGACACTTAAATTTCCAATCTATTATGATGAATAAAAGAGCTTATACTATTAAATCTAATTGTATTTTGTTGCATGAGAGTACACGTGTATGTGATGTACATTACCTTTATATCCCCTTGAACGCTTCAATATTGCGCATATATACTATATTTTGTACAGCTTCTATAAAATTTCGTATGTTTGTTTAGGCTGTTAATCTAGAGGCTGGAGTACAAAGAAGTGGCACAATGATGTGGGCTGATGACATTTATAATTATCAAGGAATCACCCCTACATTCGCTCAGGTATATATCGTTGACTATAACGTATTTAACATATATGATTGTTAGAATATTAATAATTAATTTTTAATTCTATCAGAATTTTAATGAAACTGTCCCTTGGGAAGGAAGAACTGATACCTTGATATCACGGTTTGTACATCCTATATATACGACAAATTTTAGAACATTATATAACGAAGAACCAGATCGTCGTGGCCATGTGATGTGAATAAAAGGACTTGAATTTGATGATATTTTTATAATGTTAGATAACATAACTAAGTATCTTCACAGTAAGATAGGATGACATGGTTTACATGATCTTAATGTTGTTCACTCGAGTGATGATATTATAAGGAAAAGCGTAATATCACAGGTAGGATGATTCATAATTTAGAACTACTAACTCATGTATGTATTAAAAATTAAAGAAATATATTAAATTTTATAGGATATTTATGTTTAGTAACCAGTAATTCAGAGATTGGTATTCATGGTTACTATAACGAGGCTGTAGAAACGCACCCTTTCTTCTTTGCAAATGGTCCTGTATTTATGTCTAAGCCGAAACTGGAACCTCTGAATAATTTAGATTTATTCTTGTTATTTTCTAAAATACTTATCTACAGTATACCATAAGGAATGATACCGTATCGCACCTAATCAAGTGCCTTAAGAAACATCAACAGGATATCACAGTAAGTAATCCCTTATCGACAGATATGTAAGTAAAAGTTATGTGTCATTGTTATACACAATTATGTGTTAGTGTTATACACAGTTATTTATCATTTTCTATTAATTCAGTTGTAGCCACTACAATATCTATGACACTGGTAGTAATTATAAGAACAATAATGATGTTCTATAAGAGGAAATGATGATTAGGAACAAAAACTTACAGGTAAGTCAAAGTATATGTTATTTGCCATTTGAAAAGAAAGTTACTAACTTGGAATTTTTTGATAAATAATAATTGTGCAAAATATATTGGATTTCAAATTTGTCAAAAATTGAAATTTAAGAAGCATTGTAATAATATAACATTAATATTTTGATTTTTCAGGAGATATCATGCGGTGGATGGATAATATGTAAAAAATATTAAGCAGTATATGAATTTTCATATTGCGTAGAGATAACAAAATGAATTTTAAAAAATGTCGACACGGTAATAAGAAATAGCATCGTGACAAAGAATATATAAAGACAGTTTCATTTTTTATAAATAAAAATTTGTTGTTCCAGATTTTGAAATACAGTGAAACGTTTAATTAGTATCTTAATATCTTTAAATAATTATTATTTTAGAATCAATTGTAATTGTATCATACGTACTTTTGAATTCGTGCAAGAACATATGTAATTTTGAAGTAGTTATTATTAGGAAACTGTTAGACGCGAACAGTATGCGAAAAGTTAGTATGCAGTGTAATAATTATCAATCAAAACACAAGAATTAAATTCTTGAGGAAAAAATTTCCGGAATTTCTTATTTACATGATTATAGAGAAATCCATAATAAAAAGGAGCTGCTTTCTAATACTTCGCTTCCTTGTAATACCTACGTTAACAATAACGAGGTTCGACTTTTTGTTTTTAGAGGGATACTGGAAAATTTGAAAGTACAGTACCATTGGGAAGAAAATCACGATATTGAAAACGATATTTGCAAGTAAATTTCCAAAAAATCTGTTTTCAAATTTTCGCTTTCTATTTCACATTAAAAGAAAGGGAGGGCTGCCTTCTTTTTCTGCAAGACAAAACAAACATTCTGAATCTCGTATCAATGAATGATGTCAATAAGTTATTTTTCTTTTCAGATTGAACAATATTCCAGATTTATTCATAATTTCATACTACGCGAAGAATAGACTTTCATAGGTATATAAAGGAAATATTAAGTATAGGAAAACTCTTTTTCGTTGTAGGTGACATATGCTTCACGGTTGAACACATGTATTTTTGAACACATATAAATGAAAAAGTACTCTTATGGAGAAAAAGAATTGATACCTTCGATTGACATTAGATAATGTATATAAACTTATGAACAATCACTATCACTATCAGTTTGTATTTTAGGTGCACACGCAGATTTGTTGGAGTTCTTATAAAATGTACTTCCTGTACGAACGTTTTATTCTTCCAAATTTTACGATACTATGTCTCATATGATAACTATATGGATTAAACGTAATATAAATGATCCGAAAATAGACTCGAACGACATTAATTGTCTTTCTATTTATACCAATATCGAAAATACAAGTAAAGCTGAAGCAATAGTATGCAAGAATGGACTATTTATTATTTTAAACCAAATCATAGCATATTCAGAATGCACAGTATTATCATGAAATGTAAATGAATCAGTTGTAAACGAACGATTTTACTGTAAAATCGTTGCCGCCTTTTTTTCATCTGAAATATAGCAGCAATGAGTACATTCTTTTAATATATAATAAAACGAGATATCTTTATAAAGTTACATATGTCATCACTGGTAACTGTTATCTCGTATGACGCCAAATATACCGTTAGTATGGAATGATATTTTTATGAAGATATACTTTAATGATAGATTTTATGAATGAAACGTTATATAAGAAAAATTATCTCTTGTTATTCTATGAAGTGTAGTAGCTAATGAAGATTAATTTTACGAAGTATTAGAGCAAAAGAGAATTAAAAAATTAAAAAGATCTAAATAAGATTGTTCGTGTGGCTTAATTATCTCAATTCTGGTACACCACTTGTTACATTCTAACTAATTAGCGCTAAACAATAACTTGCAAATATTAAAGATATTAACACCTAAAGGTTTTCAGGAAATTTTATAATATTTGATTATTGTATATCTAGTCATTGATTGATAAAATTTCTTGTATAAGCATAGATCGAGGTTGACGTCATACGCAGATTGCATATCATTGACAGGTATCGTTTTAATTTATTTTATGGCTAGAATCGTTTGAATATTATACGAATAATTATTTCCATTCGAACGATTAATAAATCGCGTACCTATAAAAGATATATTACGAAAAAGAGGTGACGAAACAAAAAAATATTGGAAATTCCGTTGTCATTAGATCAATTACTTTTGCAATGATTTTTATTTCCATGTAATTACATATGAAATGGCTAATTCATTAACATCTCCTCGAATCGAATATAATTCGTTACACTTCACAACGATTCAAATAATGGACGGGAAATATATAATAACTTTCCTGTCCTTGCGTTAAAATAGTACTGTACAAATCAGATGATACAACCTAACCCCAACCTAACCCCAAAAAACCCAATTACATCCACATTGCATGACTGCACACTTGCAATGGATTTTTGTGATTTCAATGTCACAGACAATGACACAACTAATCAGAACACGTTCGAGGCTATAGACATTGAAATTACCGCGTGTTTAATACGTTTAAAGCATAAATCTAAATTTCACGCGATTATTTCTTTGTACATTGTGAAACTCTTAAATTATCTTAATCGAATAAATAATCCTAATGTAATAAAACATCTTGAAATAGACCTAGATATCTGAAACAGAAACTCGAAGGATAAGAAATCCTAAAAGGTACTAATCCTAAAATAACAAACTCCTAAATAATAAACAAGTGATAAAACCTGTTATAAATAATAAACCTTACCTGGAATAATCAAATCCTAACTAATCGAAAATAAAATAAGGCAAGCAATTCTTAATCTTTCAAGTAATTTTTCCGAAAACACAGAAAGATAGAGAAATTAAAAAGACGCAGCACAAATTGCAGCACAATGAAAGTTTCGGAGCGATGAATACGATCGTATTAAACTAAATAATTTTCAAAAGTGAAATTACACTGAAACGTATATCGATGATATTTGTCATTTCTACGATCTGTTTCGCTTGGTCGTGCTTCTTTTCTGATGTAAATTCAATTTATAATACGAACTAAGTTTCTTTTATTATTATTAGTCCTGCGTCTTTTTAATTCGTCACTTCTTTTATTTCAGAACAATGACGGGCTCCAAGATGCTGTTCGGATGTTTGGCGTTAATTGCTTTTCTGCATCCATTAGTTCACGTTTGTACTTCGAGTAGTACAGCTCAAGGTTTGTACTTCGAGTTGTCTTTTTCCATGCACTTCAAATTCCAATACGATCTGGTCACGTGGCCTTCGTACAATTTCGAAATTTTACCTGTTTGGTAATCGTCAATGAAAAAAGAAGTTATGCGTGACCTCAACACATTGAAACAATTTTTATGATTTTTTATTTGCCGGTTGGTCAGCAAGTTAATGGAAAAATTTCACTTAACTATTCGCGTTAATCTCTTCGGTTTAACTTTTGGGAAATGCTTCGTTAGCTTCGGGAATATTCCAACGATTCGTTTTACGTACAAAATAAGCATGATAAATATTACATCACGGTAATGTAATATCGGAATATATTAAAGGTGTAATTTTGTTCGATTAATTATAATTTATTAATAATGGATTGAAAATACAGATATTAGTTAGACAGAGAAACGATGTTTGATTAACAGGAAAACTAAATGCAACGCTCGTATTTACAACAAATAACTTGACAACTATTTGGTAACTCTCTCTCTCTCTCTCTCTCTCTCTCATTAGCAACTCTAACACTCGACAACACTCGCAACTCAATTCTAACGACTCTATGCTTCGACGTCTCGATCAACTCTGATTCTCGCAACACGCACACTTTTCGATTCGCCTTGAATAGCGAAACCGTCCTTCTTCTAACGTTGTCTATTGTTTCCCTCATACCTATGTAAGAACTACCAACTACGTGCCTTTAGTCACGTAGGCACTCTTAAATGTAAACGAACCACAGAAACACGACGTACACGGTTTTTCTATTTTCAGCCGATCTCCAATCAAAGCTATTCTACGATATTACAATCGGCCTTTCCTGACAATCACATCTGCCCTCAGATGTGCTCATCATCGCCGCTCGCACTTACATCACTATCGTCAGCATTCCACCATTTCATGTGATCGGCTGCCGTGGAAGTTGTACGTGGCCCTTCGTGCTCCCCCTCTCGCTGCACTATGCATCGGTCATTTCGCAGGACTTTTATCACCCGATACGGTCCAAGAAACTTCGGATGCAGCTTTAGCCCGGGACCCCTCTGCATCCTCTCGATTGCCACTAGATCTCCCGTCCTGTATGCTGTCGCCTTCTTGCGTCTCCTGTTATACGCCCGCTTGTTTCGGATTTGGATCTCCTCAATCCGTCTCTTTGCGTCCGCACGCAGCTGATCTCGTTCCTCTTGGAACACCGCGGCCTGTTCGTCCTCGATGCTACTGCTCCTCTTTCGCTCTTCCTCTATCTTCCTCTCCGTTGTTTGTTTACCCATTTCACTCTTGTCAGGGGCTTTGATCGTCGTGGCAGCATCGTGACATTTTCGTAGGCTCGGTTCGTACATGGAAGACGTTAACAACTTACCATCTACCGAGACTATGATCTCTTCTTTTTCGAAGGTCTTCACGTTCATCGTGTCCTCGACAATCCCATCGTCGTCCTCGTCATCCACATCCTCTGTATATCGATATTATTGGAGGGATTCCGCACGTGCGACTTCCCTTGTCTTTTCGTTCGCCTTGCATTCACTCTCTTCGAGTCTATCCGAAAACTTGAAACAACCCTCGCACCCGCAACGCTATCCTTCTCAGTAAATTCGCAAATATCATCAACAACATCCTGTTGCTGTTGTTTAGCCAGATTCTTCCTCCTCGTGATGTTCGCTAAGTCCTCCTGCTGGCCGCAAGAATCCGACGAGGACACCATCTCGTGGTCCACTTTACCAATCACCACGTGTCTTGCCACTATTCTCCGTTCCTCCGACACTTGCTGCACAGCTGCCCGATACTTCTTCAAAACTTCTGCTAACTCTTCTTTATTTTCTTCCAATTGCGACAGTAGCTCAGTTCGTTCGCGACTAGCTACATTAACACGATCTTCTGCTTCGGAACGTTGCCGCAGTACTTCCTGCAACGAAGCCAGCGTCTCATTCGGTTCTTGCTCCAGTGCCTGTTTCGCTTTAACTGCAACTGCTCTAGCGCATTCTGCATCTTCTAACTGGTTCTTCAGCTGTCGTAAAGCTGCTTTACCCGTCGAGTCACCTTTCGATCTCTCCAGCATCGTTTGAGCGTCTCTTAGCAATGCTTTGGTTCTCTTCAAATCTCTTTTTAGCCTATGTTGCATGTCCTTAACGTGTGACAAATCTATCTCACTCGCCTGTGTCTCTACATCTATCTTGAGGACTTCCGGACACTCATCGGGATTTTCGTCCTTTATTCTACTAATAAAAGATTCTCCCCCTTTTATACTTATTTCAACAGTGTCCAAAAAGTCTGCGCCAATAATAAGCGAATGTTGCATCACTGTGTCTGGAACTACGTGTATGGTTATACAGTACGACTCATTGTCTATAATAATGTTCGTGGAAAATTTCCCGAGCGTAAAATTCCTTCCGGAACCGACACCGCCAAATCCAACGATTTCCCGACTTAATCTGGGCGCTCCGATTTTCACATGCTGATCTGCTCGCATTAGAGTCAGCTCACTACCGGTGTCTATCAACGCGCTCAATTTGAAATTTTCCATCTTAACATCCTTACCACGCCTTGTTTGTAACGACCGAAACACGCTGTAAACTTTTTTTGAGGGCTCACCCAAATTGTCGCAACTTGATGCGATGTGTCCGTACTCCCTACATTTGAAGCAATTGTAGCATCGCGTCTTCCTCGCATCTCCAGATCGACCGGGTTCCTTGTTCCTCTCGGTTTCGGACAGCTTCGCCACCGGCTTTACCCTGTTACTCTTCGGCTCCTCAAATTTCGTCCTCATCTCCATATCTCTTTTTATCGCTTCGTAGCGCCTGAAACGCTCTTTTAATTGCTCGATATTCCTGGCTCCGTATAGCACAGTCTTGTTCGCGACCTCGTCGGGAATGCCTTGAATAATGTAGTCTATCAAGGATTGCGTATCAACCCTTCCTTGTTTTGCAATCCCGCACATGTGATACATATATTGTTGCAGACTCTCATCTGCTTTCTTCTTTCTATGGGATAACTCGCCATGTATCTGTTGGTCGCTTACTACATTTTCAAACTCATTCCTCAACGCCTTTTTTAGCTTTGCCCAGGACTTCGCGCATCGTTTTTGTCGTACGAAGGCCTGAGCGGAGCCTGCGAGTAATTTCTTAGCATAGGCCACCATGTGGGCGTCTGACCAACCCCACACTTCTGCCATTTCCTCGAAGTCTTCCACCCACTGATTTACCCTCAGCAGATCATCCCCGCTGAATTTCTCTAATGAGTCTTCCACGTCTTTAAGACTCAACATCGAACCGACGCATACCTTCTGCTGCTACTCATCGCGGTCCTGATACACCGCTCGCGTGCCTCTCCTGTATTCTCGCGCGCCTTGTTTATCGTCCTCGCCTTCACTTTCGTCGGAGCTCTCTTCTTCCGACGATACATCGTCTCCTTCTAGGGCCGCCTGTAGCCGCGCGCGTAGTTCGGATTTTCTTCCCGTTACCTTCAACCCCAAGCTAACGAGACGCGCTCTCAGCTCTTTCGTCCTCAGCTTCTCGAGGTCTTCCTCTCCCTCTTGACTGCGTTCGGCTCTCTGCTTGCTTCTTAGATCTCGCTGGTTTGTTGGTTCTTCGCCACGCTTCGAATCCTTAGGAGTAGATCGACCAGGTTTGCACGCTCTGTTCAACCTGGCAACCAGCACTGATCTCGCACCGGATATAGGCAGATTCATCTGTGCGAGCTTACTCCTCAGCTCCTCCAGCGTCAAATCCTCTTCACCCGACAATCGTTCGTCTTCAACGTTTGCCATTTTATTCTATTCTTTTCTACTCCCGCAGAAATAGCTCCGTTAAATCGTATCGTTTCTCTGTCTTATTCAATCCCGGACGAGCCCCCACTTGTAATATCGGAATATATTAATAATGGATTGAAAATACAGATATTAGTTAGACAGAGAAACGATGTTTGATTAACAGGAAAACTAAATGCAACGCTCGTATTTACAACAAATAACTTGACAACTATTTGGTAACTCTCTCTCTCTCTCTCTCTCTCTCTCTCTCACTAGCAACTCTAACACTCGACAACACTCGCAACTCAATTCTAACGACTCTATGCTTCGACGTCTCGATCAACTCTGATTCTCGCAACACGCACACTTTTCGATTCGCCTTGGATAGCGAAACCGTCCTTCTTCTAACGCGTTTTTAATACGCGATGGCGCTATCACTTTCTAAAAGCGTCGTCTTTACATTTCCGATGGCCACGGGCACATCCGACTGCCAGATATACAATGTGTTATAAGAGTATCATTACCATACTTTTCATGAAAAGAGCAATTTTTCTTGATAACTATACTCTGTAACATAGATTGAAGTCGCTGATTTGATCCCTCTGATATCGTTGTCTTATGAGAGTCTCGTCTGGTCTTGATTGGTTCTGTTGACTCTTATCGTTGTGAAAAATCGATTCGTTGTGTACCTTTTTTGTATAGAGAATTATTTTGTGGTAGAATATAATGTTGTAATATTTGTGGTCTTTACTTTACTAATTTTGTCACTGAGCCGCTCTTTGGTTCGTTGAGCGATTCATATTCCGCATATATTCCGTACTTGCTTCGCTTGGTACTTTTATAATTTTCGCAGTTACAATAAAAAATTTAATTCTTAACAGATTAAAGATTTAACCTCTTGCTTTATAGTGTACAATAATTTTTTTTTTTTTTTTTTGTATAGGTTATGTGATCCATAGTTTGAGTAAGTAGTACATATATATATATATATATATATATATATATATATATATATATATATATATATATATATATATTTAAGATTAATATTTTATCAGTTTCTGTTCGTAACAACATCGAAGTAGTCAATAAGTTTGAAGAGCATAATTAAGGAAGTTATGAAGCAAGAGGTTAAGAACAAATTCTGAAAGAGGTTATGTACAACTCAGTAGTACTGCTTTACATTACTTTGCGAATTACTTTTCAAGCATAAAAATAGTTTAACAGCCACTTATAGTTACTTCCTTACCATTACATTCATTAAATTCGTTTGATTTTGTAAACAAAATAACCACGCTGACCAGTCTCTTATTTAAAATAGAATTATTTTGTCATATATCCAACAGTTTACTTTCTCTTCGCTTTGTCTCGTATTACGACTTTATAACGGTGTTTCTTTAAACTTTAAACGATCGTAATAAATGTATTTACGGACGATGACTGATATCTGGTCTGTCTTAAAGTTGCAACTAATTAGTGCCCCGTTACTTTGGACGTTATGAAATGTTGTATAACCAAAGACTTATCTTCTCTTTTGGTAGTTGCATAAGAGAAGACTGAGCCGTTGAAACGCTCGAATAGATTAGCTGATTCGCTTAACGTATTTTTACTTCCGACGAGCTAAACACAAGAGCAGAAAGCACATAAGGAATAATACAGAAACGTCAAACGTATACAGAAATATATTTCGTAAAAGCATTAGTACGTAACATGTCTTTATAATTCTATTTATGTATAGTAAAATGGCTTGTATCCATTTTCATGAATTATAACTGACATTTCAAAGCATTCATGTAGATATGTAACTCTCGTTAATTAATAATTTAACAATGCGTCATGAAACGTATCATTTTCGTTTCTTCCTTTGTTTCGTTATACACAGGAACGAATTTGTAAATAAAGATGTATAATCAACGATAACATATGACAGCGAGTATAATAACTGTCAGCAAAGGAAGAGGTCGGTAAAATGATTGTGGTTGATTTCAGTGTATCGGTAAATAAGCTTTGACAGACGTTGCCGGGGGACTCGGTGTCGGTGAAACCGCGTCGATGAAATGATTGTCAGTAATTTAAAGATAACCCAATTTATTGATCTGTCTCCCCTTCATGGCGTTGTACGTCTCTCTATAAAACATATTCTACCTCGGAGGGCTGAAAAATTTAACTTGGTCTCACTGGACTGGACTGTAAGTAAGAAAATTGAAATGCAAAATCCACGTGTGAGCGCAACGGTTTAGATGGAAAGTTCGATAGGACAATTATGTATATTAGCCTGAAAGAAAGCTCGTGGCTTCGCACGCAACACGTAATTTCCCTCTCTGAAATAATCCTATTACAACGATACGATTTAAAATTTTCCTTAACAGACCTCGCAATGTAATTCTTCATCTACAATTTTTTATTCGGCCTGAAACAAGAGACTTTCGAAGCCTTATAGAGTCTCGCGAATCTAAAAGTCAGGTTTCAACGTATTTTCGCGTCTTATTCTATAATACTGAAGACATTAAAGGTGTTAACGATTATTGTCTCACTATGTACGTACATCAAACGAGTACTTACGTAAGAGACGAATGGAAATGGAAACAGCCGAGAATAATTGAAGATAATTTGAATACGTTCCAGGCTATAATACAATTTCTCGTGAACCGTAATTGATTCGCAGAAGGGAATTGCTGCTTCTCACGACTAGCAAAGTGTTTCGCAAAAAAAGAAAAAAAAGAAAAATGGTATCGGAAGGATAGAAAAAAAGCGGTGGCCTACATCAAGCAATCTTCATGCCGATAATGCATTTATTATTCAGTTCGTTCATTTTCTATCGCGTAACAGACACTGGGATAACTGACAGAACGAGCGTATAAATCTTGCATCTCTCAACCTGACTTCTCCCAATTCGCATACTTCCATCCTTCGTATAAGTGACAATGAATCAGAAGAGTTTCATAGCAATATTGAACAACATACAGTCAACTACAACACCATTAGATACATCCACCATACAGTCAACTACAACACCATTAGATAACAGCAATACAATAGATTATAATTTTCTACGTGTCATTGATTCATCATCATCATTTTCCATTTTTTTAGCATATGTAAAAACGTATCTGACGTAATCTTACCTCGCTCTTTGAGTAAAAAAATCCATTCAAATGAAACAAAGGGAAAAGAAATAAGAAAACAAACACTCACATATGAATCTTCATTACATAACTGTATGTACTCCTCGAGGTATAATTACTCAGACACGTTACAGCGTACCTTCTTCGTTCCCTGATGGCTGATGTTGATCGTTGACGTTTATAATGAAAGAATTTCGTCAACGGCGCCATCTGGATCCTTGTTGAAAAATTAAAATAGCCGCAACAGCACCATTAAGCTCATCACCCAGAGTAGCTTTTGTTGCTGAGTCGTGGAGGAATTATTATCATCAACGACATAAACTTTACCAGTTCCGGTAATGTTCTTCATGTGGTCCAGGCATTCGAACTCGCAACATCGCTCTCCAACACGGAATTTCTTGCATGTCTGTAGTAAAAAGAAATCGATCAATTGTACAGATCAATCGTCACTCGACTGCTCGAGAATTCAGATCATCCAGAGAATAGAATAGAGACGTGGAAAAATGTAGTGCGATCATCGCAGTGGGAGGAAATAGGGGGATAGGGACCAAATGAATGAACGAGATGTTAAGGACAACTGACGATAAGTTCTTCTTTTGTCGGGAATTGCATGTTTGTGAATGGTTTGTGGGTGGTTAGGTGGAGAGAATTGAAGAGTTTGGAGGTGACTGGAAGAGTGTTTTGGGCAAGGTAGATTGCAGAATGGTTGCGGTAGCATTGTGTTAATTATGGGTTTGTACATGTAATCTTTGTATGTATCACTACATACAACCTAACGTATATTTTTAATAATACATCAGAGTTTTAGTTATTTCATAGCTATGAATTTTATACTCTATAATCTTGACGTTTTATTTCACAGAAGCGTTTGAATATCCATAAAAATTAAATGAACCAATGTATTCATTATCTTATAGAGAAGATATATTATTTTTAATTATGTTCCAATTATTTATCATGATCCTGATTTCCTTATTCTGAAAATTTGAAAGGAAGTTTTGTAGTTTGATACTTTCAGCGACAAAGGGTCAATATTGCTTTAGTATATTTCGTCACATATACATGTATATCTATATGTCGGAGATGAAAGGACACCGGAACCTTTGGATAGCCCCGCAACATTGCAATCTAAAGTCTACTATAACTGTAACTAAACTATTGTAGTTATTCAATCCGATTGTAATTGTTCGAGATTAGTGACGGTGAGCTTTGGCTCGAGGTGACAGTCTGTCGCCCAACGTAGCCGCGGTCAAGGGATGAACGCTTTGCCTAACAAAGGTATGGAGTAATTCTATAGTTCTCCTTAAAAGAAATATTCGTGGCGACACGCGACAGTAAACATTCCCACGGTTTCTGTCCCGTGGCTCGCCACACGCAGACCCTATTCTTCGAGTAAGATGATTGCCAGATGTCGATGCGTCTCCGCAGTACATGTTCGGCTAGCCCGAGGGCCCGTTATAAATCTTAAGGTTTAGTTAACTAAAGTCCTTCAAACAGACAAACAGTCTTTGTCCCAACTACGGGAAGATAGGGGAGACATATTTTTCAACGAGCGGCGTCTCCCACTAGCAACTTTCCCTCGAGGGCGGCTACCATCTTTTTCTAACCACCGATATGGAGATTGACCAATTAGCAGCAACGTCAATTTCCCTTACTTCCTAAACGAAGGCTTTCCTCGACGAATCCGATGATCTCGTGTCCTTAGACACACCCCATTATAGTTTTCCTCTGTGGCATCATCGGGACGGGACGGGCATTCTTTTACGCGCTCCCGTCGACCAAAGAGTAACGTCTTTACGCTCAGCAATTATTTTTACGAATCAGACTTAGATTCAGCGAGAACGCCCATCTGTCATCCCGTTGGCCGCGGATTCGTTATCGAACCGGAGACCATTGTCACTAGTGTCGCGGACGTCTCACCGCCGTGGTAGATTGTCAAACCTGTGTTATTCATACCTGTGTCAATAAATCGTATCTTCGTTACACCGCAACGATGGCTACCTTCAATGAAGACTCCTCAAACACCGACAACCCTATCCCCAATGTCATTCCGACATATATATCCACCGAAAATGCGCTCTTGTAGACAAACGCTCGATTCGCGTCATAGCTTTTAAAGCTTGTCGCATCTCAATCCGTTGGAAAAAGTTTTTCCTGTAGCATATTTTATTTTTACGAACCAACAAGGTCTTTGTTTATTTCCTTCTGCTTTTGCTCCAATTTCCCCATTGTTTTTTCAAGGATAGTATTTCAGAGCCACTAGTCAAGTTTATTGTAACAATAAACGTACGTTTCGGAAACATTTTGTGCTGTGAAACAGAATACACTAAAGTTTGAAGGTCACATCGATTTTCGAAAGTTTATAAATGGAGGTGTATGACAGTATCACCAGCTGTTGCTGTCCAAGTAACTCCAACATCGAAATACTACAACGATTCCAATCGAAAACGCTAAGAGCCTTAATAGACGCACCTTGGTATGTTACCAACGAAACCATCCATCGCGACCTCAAGATACCTACAGTCAAAGAGGAAATAGCAAAATATAGCGACAGATATAGCAAAAGAGTCAACAAACACCGAAACCCCCTAATCACTGGACTACTCGATACGACGGACCAGATTCGATTTCTTTTTACTACAGACATGCAAAAAATTTCGTCTTGGAAAGCGATGTTGCGAGTTCGAATGCCTGGATCACATGAAGAACATTACCGGAACTGGTAAAGTTTATGTCGTTGATGATAATAATTCCTCCACGACTCAGCAACAAAAGCTACTCTGGGTGATGAGCTTAATGGTGCTGTTGCGGCTAGTTTAATTTTTCAACAGGGATCCAGATGGCGCCGTTGACGAAATTCTTTCACTATAAACGTCAACGATCAACATCAGCCATCAGGGAACGAAGAAGGTACGCTGTAACGTGTCTGAGTAATTATACCTCGAGGAGTACATACAGTTATGTAATGAAGATTCGTATGTGAGTGTTTGTTTTCTTATTTCTTTTCCCTTTGTTTCATTTGAATGGATTTTTGTACTCAAAGAGCGAGGTAAGATTACGTCAGATACGTTTTTACATATGCTAAAAAAATGGAAAATGATGATGATGAATCAATGACACGTAGAAAATAATAATCTATTGTATTGCTGTTATCTAATGGTGTTGTAGTTGACTGTATGGTGGATGTATCTAATGGTGCTGTAGTTGACTGTATGTTGTTCAATATTGCTATGAAGCTCTT
>NW_026099413.1:0-86649 GCF_024542735.1 Bombus huntii
CTCGTACCTTTCCCCGTTCATTATCGCCAGTCTGAGGTCTTTGACGCGTCCTATGTAGTCCAAAATATCTTCTCCTGGTCGTTGAAATATTGTAGCTAATTCCCCTTTATATTCGTTAACCGTTTTTCCCGGACCGAACATATCTTTTAATTTATTCCCGAAATCGTTTAAACTTATTACTTCTGTATCTTCTATGGCGAGAAATGCGTGTCTGCGAAGCTTATTCGTTAATAATTTTACTAAATGAGATTCTTGATGCCTAGGAACCATGTTTCGTGCGCGCGTGTAACGCCGTTGCTAGGCACACTCGTTGGAAGCATCGAGAAAGTTCCAAACGCCGTTGCTAGGCAGTTTCTGCCTGGAGTTTTGATTACTAATACAATGTATGTCCCATTGCATCGGCACCTCCGAGGCAACATCACACGTGGCTCGGCCCGCTCTCGAGGCCGCATGCCGCCACAACCACATTTCTCGGAAAACACATACAACCACTCCAGACCTCCGTTAGATAAAACATCCATCCCGTGACCGTGGCTACGTTCAGCGACCGATTGTCACCTCGAACCCAATCTCGCTTATTACAAATCTTAAGCAATTACAACTATAATAAAATCTAGGCTAAGGTACTAGAGGATGTTCCCAAAATTTCCAAGGAAAGGCTTCGGCTTTCCTTTCATCTCCGACATATTAATAATGGATTGAAAATACAGATATTAGTTAGACAGAGAAACGATGTTTGATTAACAGGAAAACTAAATGCAACGCTCGTATTTACAACAAATAACTTGACAACTATTTGGTAACTCTCTCTCTCTCTCTCTCTCTCTCTCTCTCTCTCACTAGCAACTCTAACACTCGACAACACTCGCAACTCAATTCTAACGACTCTATGCTTCGACGTCTCGATCAACTCTGATTCTCGCAACACGCACACTTTTCGATTCGCCTTAGATAGCGAAACCGTCCTTCTTCTAACGCGTTTTTAAAACGCGATGGCGCTATCACTTTCTAAAAGCGTCGTCTTTACATTTCCGATGGCCACGGGCACATCCGACTGCCAGATATACAATGTATTATAAGAGTATCATTACCATACTTTTCATGAAAAGAGCAATTTTTCTTGATAACTATACTCTGTAACATAGATTGAAGTCGCTGATTTGATCCCTCTGATATCGTTGTCTTATGAGAGTCTCGCCTGGTCTTGATTGGTTCTGTTGACTCTTATCGTTGTGAAAAATCGATTCGTTGTGTACCTTTTTTGTATAGAGAATTATTTTGTGGTAGAATATAATGTTGTAATATTTGTGGTCTTTACTTTACTAATTTTGTCACTGAGTCGCTCTTTGGTTCGTTGAGCGATTCATATTCCGCATATATTCCGTACTTGCTTCGCTTGGTACTTTTATAATTTTCGCAGTTACAATAAAAAATTTAATTCTTAACAGATTAAAGATTTAACCTCTTGCTTTATAGTGTACAATAATTTTTTTTTTTTTGTATAGGTTATGTGATCCATAGTTTGAGTAAGTAGTACATATATATATATATATATATTTACGTGACAAGCTTTCATTTCAATCTATATTTAAGATTAATATTTTATCAGCTTCTGTTCGTAACAACATCGAAGTAGTCAATAAGTTTGAAGAGTATAATTAAGGAAGTTATGAAGGAAGAGGTTAAGAACAAATTCTGAAAGAGGTTATGTACAACTCAGTAGTACTGCTTTACATTACTTTGCGAATTACTTTTCAAGCATAAAAATAGTTTAACAGCCACTTATAGTTACTTCCTTACCATTACATTCATTAAATTCGTTTGATTTTGTAAACAAAATAACCACGCTGACCAGTCTCTTATTTAAAATAGAATTATTTTGTCATATATCCAACAGTTTACTTTCTCTTCGTAAATATTATTAATAATTTTATCAATTTCGTATACTTCCATCCTTCGTATAAGTGACAATGAATCAGAAGAGTTTCATAGCAATATTGAACAACATACAGTCAACTACAACACCATTAGATACATCCACCATACAGTCAACTACAACACCATTAGATAACAACAATACAATAGATTATAATTTTCTACGTGTCATTGATTCATCATCATCATTTTCCATTTTTTTAGCATATGTAAAAACGTATCTGACGTAATCTTACCTGGCCCTTTGAGTACAAAAATCCATTCAAATGAAACAAAGGGAAAAGAAATAAGAAAACAAACACTCACATACGAATCTTCATTACATAACTGTATGTACTCCTCGAGGTATAATTACTCAGACACGTTACAGCGTACCTTCTTCGTTCCCTGATGGCTGATGTTGATCGTTGACGTTTATAATGAAAGAATTTCGTCAACGGCGCCATCTGGATCCCTGTTGAAAAATTAAAATAGCCGCAACAGCACCATTAAGCTCATCACCCAGAGTAGCTCTTGTTGCTGAGTCGTGGAGGAATTATTATCATCAACGACATAAACTATACCAGTTCCGGTAACGTTCTTCAGATGGTCCAGGCACTCGAACTCGCAACATCGCTCTCCAACACGGAATTTCTTGCATGTCTGTGGTAAAAAGAAATCGAATCTGATCCGTCGTATCGAGTAGTCCAGTGATTAGGGGGTTTCGGTGTTTGTTGACTCTTTTGCTATATCTGTCGCTATATTTTGCTATTTTCTCTTTGACTGTAGGTATCTTGAGGTCGCGATGGATGGTTTCGTTGGTAACATACCAAGGTGCGTCTATTAAGGCTCTTAGCGTTTTCGATTGGAATCGTTGTAGTATTTCGATGTTGGAGTTACTTGGACAGCAACAGCTGGTGATACTGTCATACACCTCCATTTATAAACTTTCGAAAATCGATGTGACCTTCAAACTTTAGTGTATTCTGTTTCACAGCACAAAATGTTTCCGAAACGTACGTTTATTGTTACAATAAACTTGACTAGTGGCTCTGAAATACTATCCTTGAAAAAACAATGGGGAAATTAGAGCAAAAAACAGAAGGAAATAAACAAAGACCTTGTTGGTTCGTAAAAATAAAATATGCTACAGGAAAAACTTTTTTCAACGGATTGAGAATGCGACAAGCTTTAAAAGCTATGACGCGAATCGAGCGTTTGTCTACAAAAGCGCATTTTCGGTGGATATATATGTCGGAATGACATTGGGGATAGGGTTGTCGGTGTTTGAGGAGTCTTCATTGAAGGTAGCCATCGTTGCGGTGTAACGAAGATACGATTTATTGACACAGGTATGAATAACACAGGTTTGACAATCTACCACGGCGGTGAGACGTCCGCGACACTAGTGACAGTGGTCTCCGGTTCAATAACGAATCCGCGGCCAACGGGATGACCGATGGGCGTTCTCGCTGAATCTAAGTCTGACTCGTAAAAATAATTGCTGAGCGTAAAGACGTTACTCTTTGGTCGACGGAAGCGCGTAAAAGAATGCCCGTCCCGTCCCGATGATGCCACAGAGGAAAACTATAATGGGGTGTGTCTAAGGACACGAGATCATCGGATTCGTCGAGGAAAGCCTTCGTTCAGAAAGTAAGGGAAATTGGCGTTGCTGCTAATTGGTCAATCTCCATATCGGTGGTTAGAAAAAGATGCTAGCCGCCCTCGAGGGAAAGTTGCTAGTGGGAGACGCCGCTCGTTGAAAAATAAGTCTCCCCTATTTTCCCGTAGTTGGGACAAAGACTGTTTGTCTGTTTGAAGGACTTTAGTTGACTAAATCTTAAGATTTATAACGGGCCCTCGAGCTAGCCGAACATGTACTGCGGAGACGCATCGACATCTGGCAATCATCTTACTCGAAGAATAGGGTCTGCGTGTGGCGAGCCACAGGACAGAAACCGTTGGAATGTTTACTGTCGCGTGTCGCCACGAATATTTCTTTTAAGGAGAGCTATAGAATTACTTCATACCTTTGTTAGACAAAGCGTTCATCCCGTGACCGCGGCTACGTTCGGCGACTGACTGTCGCCTCGAGCCCAAGCTCATTATCACGACTCTCGAACAATTACAATCGGATTGAATAACTACAATTGTTCAATTACAGCTATAGTAGACTCTAGGTTACAATGTTGCGGGATTATCCAAAATTCCAAAGGCTCCGGTGTTCTTTCATCTCTGACATATAATTATATAATGACTCATTGAAAACCAACTTTCATTTTTTGTTGATAGTATGGCAAGAAAATGTGAAGTTCGAGCGCTTGTAACGATTGCCTGAGTTGCGTCATCCTTGGTTTTAGGAGAAGATAGGGAAGTCACTGAAGGGTGTCGCGGCTTCGATGTCTTTCGTAGCTGCGACGCGGAGGCCTCTCGGTTGTTCTTTGAACAATCGTCAACGTGGACGAACGTCAAAGCGAAACCACGCGAATTCGGCATTTCCGATAATACGGAACACTGTAAACGCGACTGCGTTGAATTCGTTCGATTAATTCCTAGCAGTATCTATAAATAGTGAACTTAAGGCCCCATACACAACTGCATACGCTAGGTTGTAAGAAATAATAGCTATATAAGTATGTAGCGGCACATGAGTTAGAGAACGATGCAAATCGAGAGCGACTCATATTATTGTTTTGCCTCGTGACACTCACACAGTCTTGACGTACATGTAACGTCAACAAATATCTCCAACAGACTCAGGAAACCTGAACCGCCTTGCACACGACACCGACTCCCAAAACAAAGGAATATGAATTCGGCACATAGGCATAAGATAAACGAACATCTAGAAGGGCTGAGTCTTGATCCAGTCTTTCAGTCTTTCGGTAACGGTCAAATCGCACACTTGTAATCCTATTATAAAATAAAGGTATCTCGAACTCTGGTCCAAGAACCCAACATTTTTTTATTATTATTTTCCCATTATTTTTACGTGACATTTTGGCGATCCTGCCAGGATCCATTCGCTTCAGTGTAAACGAAGTTACGATTTCAGTCTACGGACATTATTGAAGATCGAAGGATTCGAACTACTTGTGTTATGAACTTTGGTGCCAATAATTTACCACGGTGGACCAAATCAACCAATAACCAAAGTTATAAATCCTGGCAGGAAGAAAGGCACGTGTTATTGATATCAACTGGTTAGCTGGAATGTTGAATAGGAATTTAAAGAACCAACTCAAACTTTATCGATAATAAAATATGGAAAATATGACTGCAAATAATGACGTGAAGAATAATGGAAATATTCTATAGGATATTTGAATGTTTATTAGAGAATTTTAATAATAATATGGAACATAAAGAAGAAAGAAATTCGATGATACTAAATAATGATGATACTGAAAATTTCAGTGATTTTTATTAATATAAAATTAACATTAATATAAATAAAAACAAAATCTATTATAAATGATATAGACGAACGTTTTAACTAAATATCGTTAGAAAGAAAAGTGACACAAGTATACATACGAAACAATACAAAACATCCGCATCTATCTAGAGAAATTTGTTATGAATTTCAAAGTCTGTATAAATACGTATACTAATACATAGAGCTTCTAAAGCTCTAAAGTTTTAATGTTTAAAAAAAAGTACAAAAATATTTCTATTAAAATATATATGATATTTTCCACGGTATTTTCTACGTAGTTTCTACAATTAAGGATTTCCTCGTTCCCATCGATTTTCCTCTAGTTGTGAGACCCTCGGATAATCACGTCCCTTTCATTTTATCTTCGCTACGCTCGATTATAAATACGGAACTGAATATAGAATTATTTGCAAATCAATGAATCCGATGATGTAATTTGTTACGCGCTCGAAACGAATTAGTATCACTTATCTTAGTTTCAATCAATACCTCACTTTCTCAAGTCATTGATTAAAATACGATTTACACTCGTACAGATCGAGCTTTCTTTCTCAATATTTCCGTCGAATATTCGTGATCAATCGTTTAATCGACCTTGATAATTAGAATAGAAATAAGAAAATTCGAACGCCAAATCATTAACGAACCAGCCACTTGCTCACGAATCTCGTCAACTTGGCCTTGTTTTGTCGAACAAATTGTAAATTTTTCCAACCTCGGCTTGAGTCATCGATTCAGGGTTAATGCACGTCACCTGAGTTTCTTTGGTCTCGATTTTCACAATTGGAATGCTGTCTGCAGGACAAACTTGCTATTCGATCAAGAAAACTCGTTTCAATGACTCGTCTGATGAACTTTTAATCAGCGTTCTTACGTTTCAACAGAGTCTCTTCAAAAGTTTCAATCAGGGTCTTAACGCTGTACTTTCAGGGTATAAAATATCTTTCAAGACAGAGACTAGTCTAGATTTTCTCTTCAGTATATTGATATTAGAACAATAACTGGAAAATATATTTCTACAGTATTATAATTGAAATTTTTTCATGTAGAGTTATAATAAAATTTTGTATTATAAATTGCCTGTATTATGGATATCAGACAATGAATTCAGCATGAATTATATTGATCTTATATTAAACAATTTATTAGAATTTTCAATGGAATATTTAAAATGTTACTTGATTGTTTTATATTATTATGTGATATTTTTACGAATTTTAAATAAGTTTGCTAGAAGAAGATGTTCATTTTAATTAAAACCATATACATGTATGTATGTATATATACATAGATTTATAGTTGTGGAAGCGTTCGTTGTAGAACCATTCATTCGTTACCTTCGCTTTCCGTTGGGAAGTGAAAATTTATGAAAACCCTGGTATGCTATAGTTGTCCAGAAATGAAAAGCAATTTTGAACAACTAATCCTTTGTAATCAGAATATTGTCTCGTTAAAAGAGAAAACAAAATTATAATTGATCGCGAGTATAGAGGGAAAATATTAGTATAGAAAATAATTGCGAACTAACTACCTTTAAATATTATAAATATTCAATGGTATATATATATCCAAATATCTTAAAGTTTCATATTTTTATCTTGCATGAAATTCTTATAAAACAGGAAAATTAATTTTTCTCTGTCTCTCTCCCTCTCTTTGATATAAACGCCGCAGTTAAAAAATAAATATGTATGACCTCATGTATATTCATATGTATTTAAGCATCTTCGTAACTTTGAATGGTTTTCTATTTCATTTAAATTGTTGCATGGCAACGTGAGTTCTGTTGCGAAATTCATATACTTGTAGAAACGTCAGTCGTAAATCAAGCATAACAACAGTTTTACAGTATGTTGTAGAGATTACTTTGTTATTTAAACTTAGAGATCTTCCTGCTTACAGTAATTACAAAAAGTAACTGTACACCATCGTATTTAGAACAGCATTTATATATATACCAATTAATTAAGACTAAGTCTTAAGATAAGACTGATTAAAATATTAGCTTTCGTATCATTTGTAATACTTTCATACATGCTTATAAATAATTAATGCTATCAAAATGAAACGTAAAAACTGATTTAAAAAAAAGGAAGAGAGACGCTTCATTGGGAAATAAGGATACATACGTACAAGTACTTTTTGTAGCCACTGTGTGGCTTTCAAACTCAATTCCAGGGCAAAAAAGAAATTATTGAAAAACGGTTACCTAATATGTACATCATAGTGAAGCAATTATCAAAGGCGAATTGTAATATCGTAGAATAAATTTGAATTAGAGATCGGTTGAAAATAGAAAAAACCGTGTACGTCGTCCTTCTGTGGTTCGTTTACATTTAAGAGCGCCTATGTGACTAAAGTCACCTAGTTCTTACAGAGATATGAGAAAAACAAGAAACAACGTTAGAGCAGAAGGACGGTTTCGTGTTTCAAGGGCGGACGACCGAGAAGTCAGAGTATGCGAGTCGAAAAGCGAGTGTGTTGCGAAAGTCAGAGGTAATTGAGTCGTTGAAGAGTAGAGTCGTTAGAGGTTTCGAGTTGTCGAAGAGTAGAGTCGTTAGAGGTTTCGAGTCGTCGAAGAGTAGAGTCGTGAGAATTGATAGAGTTGTTAGAGAGAGAGTGTGTGTGTGTTAGATTCGTTGTGACAAGAGTGATCAAATAACTGTAAAGTTATTTGATATAGATACGAGTATTGCATTTAGTTCCGTTAAATAAATATCGTTCTCTGTCCAATTTATATCTGTATATTCAGTTTAATATTAATAAATTGTAAGCAATCGAAAAAAAAATTTCTATCCTTATTTTTCGATATTACAGAATCCAACGAAAAAACGACACAAAGTGAACTGCCAGAAGCTACCCGCGAACGCAGTAGCCACCCCAGCGAGAAATCCCATTAAATTAGCTCCGAGTAAAGCTGGTATTCTTCCATATTGATCAGCAACCCATCCAAAAATTAATCCTCCGAAGATAGCGCCGATGAAGAAGATACTTTGAGCTATGGCTGGCAATGCATCATACTGACAAACCCATCCCAGCTGCAACAGAAAACTACAGTCGAATGATTTACTTCTGATCACGATCAGCATCACAGAAATCTTATAGCAATTTTAACGCCTCGATTAAACGAATTTTCGATCAAAGTTTCGAAATTCCTAATGAAGCGCGCCTCTGTCCTTTTTTCTTTCCCTTTGAGGAAAAAAGAAGGAGAAGCTTAAGACCCTGCGCGTTCTCGCGTCCTTCTTCTGGATGCTTCCTACCCCTCGATGAATAATTCTCCTCCTGACGAGCGACGCAAAGTTCATGGAAATCCACTGGAGCAAAAAGTCTTGCAATTTATGTCGAACAAATCTGCGTGTTCGCGCTGTTGCTCGTTATAACGTTTTATTAAAGTTTCTTTTCAATCCGATATTTTCATTTTCAGTTTTATCGCAACCTAGTTTTATCAGCTTTCATAATTCGAAATTTTTTATCCTTTTTTTTTCTTTAAGTATTTTTATAAATATTTATTCGATTGTATTTTATTTGGCAATGTAACGCTTGAATTTAGAATGTACTCTGTAATTTCACTACATGCACTAATTATTACTGCAATATGTACTAGTAATTCTGTTACGTACTATAATTTTCCTCTGTGGAAATCGACATTGTTAATTTTCCCACTTCTGAACTATCGATCTTTCCACAAACGTTTATTCGACCCTTTCCATCGTTCTTCTTTCTTTCCAAAAATTGTACACTACGCTTATTTTTTATCGAAATAGATCATGCAAATAATCGAATACGACATATAAGGTATAAAGGGATTGATTGATAGGAACAGATAAAATATTCAAAAAGCAGGAAATTACAAGTCGAACATTTTCTGTCACCTCGGATGCCACAGACGCATAAGGGACGGTGGTATAATTAAATTCCCATCCTTGTTGGCAATCTTTCGCTGGCCACGATGGGTCCGGTACGTGGCTTCCATTTAGCAAAATTTCCGTGTAATTTACATCGTACATGCTGCATCTCGAGTAATCTTCGCGGTTGACTGGTATCGCCAGCGACAGCCTGAAACGAAGGAGAAGATAACGTAGATTGGTTCACGGTCTTCGATGCCGATGGACGTTCCGACAAGCGAGTAATTAACGTTCTATTTGAAACTTGACAAAAAACATTGGGAATCTCGAGTATTTGTTGAGCTAATAATATTGATTGTTAGTCGAGTCTGATAAAACGTATTTGATTGGAATTTCATTTAAAGCGAAGAAAGTTATTTTCAATTGTAGCTGGATGTACGTTAATTGCTGTTTTCCTGTCTTTACAAATTACTCATTCCTTTGTTTCATCAGCCTTTTCGATTATTATTGTCTCGTATTATTATTGTCGAGTATTGTCTCGTGGTTATTATCTCAACGCTTTTATCGTGTCAATTTATTGCGTTGTGTTCATACGGGTTTGTAGAATATATAATAAACAATGCAATGAGAAATGAAAATGAGAAAATTTTGAAGAATTATTAAATGAGGTAAATTGAAGGGAAAGAAGTTCTGTGAAGGAACTGGATTGGATCTAAACAGATAATAAAGAAAGATGATCCAAGATTTGCGACCTCCGACGTATGTCGAAAACACTTACTCATTAATAACGAATGTCATTAAGATAATTCAGTGACGGTAATTGCGTCTGTTATTCTGATGAATGTTACATAACGAGATAGGAAGTCGATGTCATGATGACTGGCGCTGTCTGAATCAAATCAACCCTATTCACAACCAGATAATACCGTCAAACGATGTTTACATTATTATAATATGAAATCCAATTTGAAGGCTTCGTGAATTTCTATTATCCTTCAATGAAATTATGAAATAATGGCGCAATTTAATGATAAAGATTATTATTATTTCATTAGGCTTGCTGTATAATTTGCTAGATTGTCTTCAACCAGATAAATATATCAATAATTTTGGCAATGGCTATCATCACATACTTTATCGAAAGAGAGAACATTGGTTCTCTTTGATTTTCGATCGTTGAATCGTCGAAAGAAAACTTCGCGGCTCAGAGAAAGTTTTCCTACAAACACGTACATAGCATAAAAATCGGTAACACGCGGAAGTTCTACAGGAAAAAAATCAAAAAGACTTGCTGAGCAAGGCAAGAACTTTTCAATAGAAGGTGAGCATAATAATAAATAACACTTGCACGGATGCTTGCGGAGGAGTCGTTGACTATATTAAACTAATACTAATTATGAAACAATGTAACAGTAACGGTACTAGTCGTAATTAACATACTATCGTTAACATTATCGTGATATCGAAATTTCTTCCCACAAGATCACCGATTAATTCCATCGATTTGCGAAATTCTTAGTGTTCGATGATTATCATAGTCGAGGAAAGGTATTTACAAGATATTAACATCCGCATCTAATCACATCTCGTAGCATCGCGACTTATCACGCGTATCGCCTAACCTTTACATGAATATTGAACGAACGAACACTTCGAACGCATTATGCAAGTGTACGTTACGTTTTTCATTCGCCGGTAAAAGCTTTCAAAAACGAGTTAATGAGCGAATGATACGTGGCATGCGCGAAAGAAACGAATGCTTGCCCATAGAATAGCTGAAAATGATTCGAAAAGTATACTAGCAAAATAACAATAGATTCAGATGATAACTGACCAGTCGACCAGGATTAGTCACAGCCTTTTAACAATTCTATCGATTTTTTGCTACTATTATACTTATTTACTCCAAAGCTAAGATCCTACCTAGGCTAAACTAAACGTTAACTATGACTCACAGTTGGAAAATGCACTTATCTTATAAGTAATCATTTATCAATTACTGAGTTCGTTAAGTTCTATTTTTGTTTGCTGAAAGGAAAAAATCTTCCATTAATTAATCATCGCTATATCGTTGTTTGCTATTGTCTTTCGTCTGATCGACAATCATTTACCCATTCCATCGTTGTAGAACTCTTCATTTCTGGTTCCTATAATCTGGTATTTAATATCATCGAATTTATTTTGAAGCACGTGCACGTGCCAAAAAATTAGTTCACGGAAGTTTTATGCATTTCTGTGAAATCTGAAAGGGCAAAATTGCAAAGTACACGTGTGACACGTGGAAATATATAACACATCGGAAAGTAGCACGCTTTGTAACGTCTAATCGAGGTAAAACAATTTTTTATCCAGCTTCTAGTTTTTTCTTTCGCTTCCTTTATATTCTGAAAAATATGCGTAAAAATCCGCAGGCTACGTATTATGACGTAAACGGAATGGAACGAATCAATAATAGAATAAATTAAATAATATTAATATTAAAATATTAAATAATATTAATATTAAAATATTAAATAATATTAATATTAATATAAAAATTATAATAATAATAATCGATAATAAAAGAAATTAAGGACAATGGAACACATATTCGATTTATACTAAATATCTGCGGCTGTCCTGATATTTATTGCCAGTCGCGTACATACGTTCAAGTTATAATTTCTAATACCATTAGAAAGTTAGGAGAATTTTAATCGAGAACGAGCTCTATACCCTTTGAACGTAATTTGTTCGTCACTAAATCGCTGCACGCGGTAAACACTAACGAGCAGCTCTTAAACAAAAGTATTTGTACGTTATGGTCAACAACGGGGTGACTAGTTATTAGCGCGTTCTCCTGTTTCATTGAAATTTTAATTGCATCAACGTAGTACGTTCTATGGTCGACGTCTTAACACAATTGTACGGATCGAATGTCTTTACGTAAAACTGTCCCGTGCACATTGACGATTCGCGGCCAATCAACGATATCAGGCCGAATGTTACGTGCTCAACGCTATTTTTTCGCGTTCACGCTCTCATTGTTTGCGCGAAGGTTCAACGCGTTCGCGCGGCGTACGCGATAATACGCGCTCCGGGAATTTTATCCAAAGAGCATTGTGCGAGCGCAACACGTTGCGACACCACATCCTTTGACTCTCTCGAAACGTCTTAATAACGAATTATGGTGAAATCGAACCATGCGCGTATAGCAAAAAGCAATCGTTTCTAGCCGTTCACTTTGAACACCGCGAAGGTTAATTTGGCAACTACATATATATCCATGTATTGTGTTTCTAACGATTGCCAAATGCTATTTTCATGCATATAGTGATGCCATCCTTTTGTTACGAAGGATTAGCATCAGAGAAATTTTCGGCTTATTACGCATATTGGAAATGTAACGTAAGATTCATCTTTTTTTTCAGCAAATATGCAGAGATACGCACAGGTGCGTTTGAGTATTAGAGCACCTACTGGTTACATTTATTGGAACGCTCTAGCGGATTTTACGCTGTAAAACATACGACGTGAATGAAAGTTCGGATTTATAATAAAATAAGCAGAAGATACAATCGGAAAAAGGATCTCAGCAAGACGATAGTATTAGGACAGCGTTAGGAAACGGTAGGCCAAGAAAAGCCGGTCGAAAGATGATTCGTAGAACTAAAGGAAAGTGTTGAGATATTGATCCGTTTCATAGCGCCGATGCGAGCGAAAAGCGAACTAAAAATTGCGCGTTTAAGCACTAAAATGTCTATATACTATCACGAAACTACGAAATATTACTAATCTTCTATTTACAACGAAGCTCGTAAGTCTCGTGACCAATTTACACGAAAAAAGATCGAGTTAGAGACACGATAACGCGTTAATGAAACTTCTAATCTCTAAATCTCTAGAGAGAAATCCTTAAAAGCTGTAGATCCTTAATAAACAATTTACCGATTACGACGATAAGTCCCCTGATGCTCGTAACCAATTTTACACAGAAAACGGATCACCAAAGTTGCAAGACTTTTGAGTTGGAGGGAATGACGCGTTAACGAGAGCGTCGCGACGTATAATGTTTACAAAGTTTGCGTGGAAATTAACACGATCAGGAATAAGCTGGATCGTTGTCACCGTTTACGATCGTGTTTCCGAGATGAAAGAAACAGCTACTATTATGCAATCGATCGTTTCGAACTAGTAAACGGTGTAGCGAAATAAAACTCGGTGTAAGTCTTAACATACGTTCACTAGCAGGAACGTGTTTTATTGAAACTTTTACGACTCGCTACCGGCTGCTCCAGCCGTTGCATTATTTGAATAACATCGAAGGTTGTTGACCTAGCAACCGAACGAAGGTGCGATCCAATTGGATGTGGATGTAATTACACCTTGAAATACCTTTCGTCATCGAGCATTTCCAATTCCCCGCCGAGTGTCCTCCATTTTTGCGCTTAGTCTTTACGCTCGATATCGTCGCGATTTGCAAGCACTCGCTAGCAACAGAATGTGCGATCGTCGTCGCGCGTCGCCGTTTCGACAGAATTAACGTCGTTGGAATCTCACAACGATTGAGAAACCGCATATTTACTTCGCGCGAAAACCACGATGAACGAGTTATGTCTCGTTCGGGCTAATTTCTTTGAAGTAGTCAATGTGTCGATTTTTAATTTATGCTTCAAATATGTAATATCGGAAAATAAGGATAGAAATTTTTTTCCGATTACTTCCAATTTATTAATATTAAATTGAATATACAAATATAAATTGAACAGAGAACGATATTTATTTAATGGAAACTAAATGCAATACTCGTATCTATATCAAATAACTTTACAGTTATTTGATCACTCTCGTCACAACGAATCTAACACACACACTCTCTCTCTCTAACAACTCTATCAATTCTCACGACTACTCTTCGACGACTCGAAACCTCTAACGACTCTACTCTTCGACGACTCAATTAGCTCTGATCTTCGCCAATACACTCCTGCTCGGTCGTGCTCGCTCTTGCTCTCGTCCTCTCACACACACACACACACACACACACACACACACACACACACACACACACACACACACACACACACACACACACACACACACACACACACACACACACACACACACACACACACACACACACACACACACACACACACACACACACACACTTTTCGGCTCACATACTCTGGCCTCTCGATTGCCACTCCTTGAAATGTGGAACCGTACTTCTGTTTTGACGCTGCTTATCTTTTCTCGCGTCACTGTTACTAGGCGCTCTTGGATGTAAACAAACCACAAAAGACAACGTACACGGTGTTTTCTAATTTCAGCCGATCTCCAATCAAAGCTATTCTACGATATTACAAATATTAAGAATCGAAGATCCAGTGTGGAGAATTTGAAGGGTTGACTCTGAGATTTGAGAGTAATTTCAGAGAATAGAAGCTTAATTCCTGCGATTACTTCCTTCACATACTTCCCCTTTTCGGATCTTGACACTACGCAAGTCTCTTTCGGTCGTGCCGTACACCTCGCTGCAATATGTCCAAATCCGCTGCACTCGGAACACCTAACACTTTCTCCCCTCTCCGGACACTTAACACTTAGATGATCCTCACTACCGCAAATGAAGCATCTTCTTTTCTTCATTGCATCTACAGATTGACTGGGCTTCCCGTTTTTCTGGGTTTTAGCCGGCTTCACAATCGACTTTGCTCTGCGACTCTTCTGCTCTTCGTACATCACTAACCTCTTCCTCAACTCTTTGATTGACGTAGCGCCGTACAATATAGCCTTATTGTTCTCGTCGTCTATTATTCCATCCACTATGTATTCCACCTTTGCTTCCTCCTCTATGTCCACATGGTTGGCTATTTCGAGCATGCGGTACATGTAAGCCAAACATGCTTCATCACTCTCCTTTTTTGTTTCTTCAAGTTTCTGATGTACTTGCCTACTGTTGACTTTCCTCGAAAATTCTTTCACTAGCCCCCTCTTCAACTCATGCCAAGTCCTGGCATGACACTCGAAGCTCGCAAATATGTTCGCTGATCCCTTCAGCAGCTTCCTGGCGTAGACTGCCTTCTGCCCATCCGACCACATGCACGTATCAGCGACTTCCTCGAACGACTCGAACCATCGTTCGACATTTTCACCTTTGTCGCCACTAAACGACTCTAATGCATCTTCGACGTCTCTAAAACTCAGTGTCGAACCAACACATGCCCTTCGACAATATTCATCACGGTCCTGATACACCCTTCGCGTATCTCTCTTGTATCCTCTTGCGTTTTTCTTGTCATCTTCATCCTCACTTTCGTCGTCGCTTTCTTCTTCCGACGATATGTCGTTACCATCCATGGCCGCTTGTAGCCGTGCGCGTAATTCTACTTTTCTTCCCGTCGTTTTTAAACCCAAACTAGCGAGGCGCTCCTTCAACTCCTTCGTATTCATTTTCTCAACATCTTCATCTTCGTTACAATCACGCTCAGCTCTCTGTACGTTTCCTAAATCTCGTTGACCGGTTAGCTCTTCACCGCCCGTCGATCCCTTAGGATACGATTGTCCAGCCCTACACGCCCGATTCAGCCTTGCAATCAGCACTGACCTCGCACCCGATATAGGGAGGTTCATTCGCGCGAGCTTACTCCTCAGCTCCTCCAGCGTCGAACCCTCTTCACCCGACAATCGTTCGTCCCCAACGTTTGCCATTTTTCACACTACACAAACTTAAACAGTCAACGATATCGTCTTTTACCGCACCGCGTACCGGTAAATTCACAACTAGCTCGAATAGCTCTGTTAAACCGTTTCGTTTTCTGTCTTGTCCAATCCCGGACGAGCCCCCAAAAATATGTAATATCGTGATATAATGTATTTACAAGGAGTGGACAATAGAGATGTTAATCAGACAGAAAAAGACGATTGTTGTTCAACCTGAACTATTCACGCCAAACGTACAGAAAACAGCGCAACTAAATAACTAGATAGCGACTCGACTTTTACCAAAACGCAATCAACACTCTCTCGGCAACGCCACTCGCAAACTTTGTCTCCGCTCAACTCGCACTCGGCTCCTCGACTCACACTCTGTTTCTCGACTCACACTCTGGCCGTTGTCGCATTCTATTGCCTTTTTCCTAGGCCCACCGCACACGTGTTCTGCAGACGCTCGTAGCCAGGGTCACGTAGGTCTTTTCCACGAAACTATGCACTTGAAAAGACCGATGACACATTGATGGGCCCGACGGCGCCTCGGCTCTCGCGACATTGTTCATAGTTCGCCCGATATTTCTTAGGCCTTTCGTCCACGATACTACATATATGTAGTGGTGTACTGGTCATCTTTTTTCCACACGTTTTTAGCTTTTTAGCTGTTTGTGTATGGGCGCCTAATCAGCCAATCAGAAATAGCCGGTATTCTATGAATCCTTCTCTTCAATGCTCGAAGAGCTGGATATTTATCCAAAGCTGATGCCCCAAACATATACTCGAAACTTGGAAAATCTTTCAAGAGGAACAACATTGCTAACTGAGATTCGAGAAAGGAAAGGTAAGTAAATCCTTGCTTCTACTTAGAGCTTTTTTATTTACTTCTGACGAGTAAAGTACTGTTATTAAAATTTGATTAAAAGTACCAAGAATTTCGAGATATAAACAACCATTTGTGGAAAGGTCAGGAGAAGCAGAATTATCGAATAAACGTTATATAACTCTTAGTGATTAAGTAGGAGAAGAGAAACGAGAAAAAAGTCTTTTATCTAGGTCTTAATAAAGTATACTATATTTATCTCCATATCAAGAATAACAACAAGATATAAACAGTCTTCTAGAAATTGAGTAAATATTACATAATTACATCTTGAGCAATATTTTGAGTCTTAGCTTTTGCTTAATCATTATAATAATCTTAAATATCTGTAAATTCTTCACAGACTCTTTGCATCTTCTATACAGGTATCTCATGATCATGTGATAACACACAGGAAGAAAGAATAGAGGAAAAAACAGCGTAAGAAAAAGTTGCGTAAGAGTATCGTCGCACTACATCATTCGACAATTGATGCACGTCATGGCGATCGTCACGGTTTAAAGCAGGCCATCAAAAACACGTTTGTTATCGTACGGAAAAATCTGCGACGTTCCAGCTGTTCAGGTGCATCGAATTGTGAATCATCGGCGGTACGAAGCAAGGCGAGGGGCGTAAATAGAGAAAGAAGAGAAGAGAAGGATTCGCATAAATGATAAAATATAATCGTTCGTTCCTCGTCGATGGCGGATGGATGGCTTTAATCGTGGACGATATCGATACGATTATATTTTATACATTTGAAACAAATATAAAAGACGAGCAAAAACCAGAGATACGATCGTTATGATATTATTCAATCGGTAGCCTATTTACCTCGTTTTTTGTTCACCTTCGGTGTCTAGTAATAATTTTTCGATTCGACTGGCGTGACGTTACGTTGGCGGTGTAAAAACACGATTTTAAACACCTGCGGATAGTTGCATGAGTTTCGAGCGATTCCATTCCCTTCGATTTATATTTATGCGATCAACGCGCGGATCGTTAACGCATTATGCAGACAGCAGATGTTACGTAATCACACATATCGTAATTGGAAATTAGTAACGTTATCGCGTACCAGGATCTTCCTGTCTTTGATCATCGAGTAACACTTCGTTGTCCTCGCTCCTTCCGCGGATAACCAGCGTTTATCATATAGAGACAGGGATTTGCAAAGAATAAAAGTTGTAGAACGTTGAAAGGCGTTGAGAGAAACGTGATGTTATCCCGTTATTCGTTAACGCAACGCAGTTAAAAAAAATCCCGTAGGAAGATTACGATAATAGATAACCTGAGTCGAGTGTTTGTCGGGGCATCTAAAAGATTCTTTCGAGTTGAGCGTCTGAGATTGCAGAGAAGAAAATTTGGAAGCCATCGAATTCGTGATGTCGATAGAAATCTTCAGTTGGAATCGTTGTATCATAACGTAGTCTGCTTATTGTCGATAAGACTTTACTAAACTAAAAGTGACTACTAAAAGTTTCTATCCTCTAAATTCTATCTACGATTCTATAATCTAAAAACTGACTTTTGCAAACAAACTGTAACATTCGCTTAACGGAAAGACATACGTATCTTGTTTGTACTCGTCTTTTCACAATGAATTCTTGAACGTCTGTCTCTGTGGTGAGACAAATGCAAAGTCATCTCATCAGTTACTCACCTTGCTTCAAATTGCTACGATTGCTATCGGTTTGGATACTTGCGATTGTTTCGTTATGGCTATATTAGGCTCTAGGTTGCAAGGTTAGGGTGTTGTCCTGAAGTTCCAGAGGGGCCCCGGCGTCCTTTCGTCTCCGACTCGGCCATCCTGACACTTACACGTCCTCGTGTGTGGCCTGCTGGCTTAGTCTACCCGTCGGGGCTTCCACCACGCAGGCATCGACCCGGCGCTCGTCCTCGGGGCAATGTTTTTCTTCTCGCCGCGATGGACAGCGAGACGCGATGTGTCCCGGCATGTGGCAGTGAAAGCACAACGCTTTTGGTGGTGCAGCCGGTCGGCTTTCCTCCGGGCGTCGAGGGTCCTTCTTCGGTTCCCACTTCGCCCTCTTGCGGCATTCGAATGTCGGATGTCCGTAAATACCGCAGTGGCCACACCTGGTCCAGGGGGCGGGTGACCTGCCTCGTTTGTTTCCGGAGCTCGCTAATGACCTCCACGGCGGGGGCGTTGGCCACTCCGTGTATAGGAAGGGCTTCATTTCTCTTTGGAATTGTTTCACCGACGTGATGTCACTCGTGAGCGCTAGTCGTTTAAAACGTTCATCGCGCGAGCCCAGCAGATGGAGGGCGGTGGCGGCGAGTACCTCTTCCCTGGTTGAATTTCGCCACTTCGACCCCAGGAGGGTGATGATACGATTTCCGTACGCTCCTGGTGTTTCGCCGTCCCGCGGTAGTTCCTCGGCTACCTTGATTAGCGACGCGGCTGCTACTTCTTAGCCACCGAAGTGCGCGGCGAATTGTTCCTTAAAATCTGGCCAGGTGAGCTCGTCGCCGTCCATTATCTGCGTAAGCCAATACGCTGCCAGACCCTCTAGGGCACGGTTTAGGGCAGAATACAGTGCGCTGTTTTTCAGGGGGTGGTCCCTCATGAGCAGGCCGAGCTCGAGTCACATTCCGAGTCCGAGCTCGAGGCGCCCTCCCGGGCAGGGCTCGCGGGAGATTGCGATTCCGTGTTGGAGTTCTCCATCGTCCGGTCGCGGGTGGGGTACCTTTATTGTCGATAGTGACACTAGTGACGAGGGCCTCAGGCTTGATAACGAATCCGCGGCCAACGGGAGGACTATCATATAAAGAGCAACAGGATACACGAAATAATATAATTCTGACTAGGACAACATAAACGCAAGAAGTGTTGATATTGAAAAAAATATTTAATTTTGTATATAAATATTTTCATATTTAAAAAAGTTTCCGGAAGCAGGAAGATTTACAAACAAATAATATCATAAACCGAATGTTTCATGATCCTTTTCTAATTAGAGTGTGTGACAGCATGTGAGAACGTTTCTTAAAAATATGACTTATTGCAATTACTTAATCGCAATTATAAACGATTAAGACCTTCTCACAACGAGGCAATCTATCCAAAGTATAAAACTCGTTATACTTGATGAGAAAACAAATCTCTACTTAGGTTTCATTTCGTTTCATCGCGTTCATAAAAAGTGAATTTGTATGAACACATCGTGCAATTTAGTAATTAGGACCGTTGATCTCGCTGCAACATAGATGGATAGAAAAAAGCCATTTAAAATGATACAACGTCGGGAAGACAATTATGAAAATTATAAATGGAACACGAGATAAAATTGTTTAAGATTAATTCTTCTTTTTTTCTTTTTTTTTTAATCGCGAGTGTTTGCAAACGAAGTTTCAATCTGTTTACAATGATAGCAATGAGAGGAGGATGTCTATGAAAGTTATAAATGCGATATTGAATAACATTTCTGCGAGTGGGTTTGTTTTTCGTTACAAATGTTTTTTAAACGAATCTGCAATCTGTTGGAAACTACGGAACAGTAACGGGACGACTGATAGGGAAATAAAAAAGATCGCGTTTTATTTGAACAGACAAATCTTTGAAATCTATTCGAAAGTCTATTTGAAATGGTACGAGCTCGAAAAGAACGGTGAATACTATAGAAGAAGGATTAATTAAAATTCTTATTAATCTGTACGCTTTGTATATTAAATACCTTGATCGATGCCAAGATAACAAATTATTATACAAAACAGTGAAGTATCCACGTCTGACATTAATATTGAGTATTACCATTACTGTAATTTAATTTTTAACCGATCCTGAAAATTCCTTAGAACGTAAAAAGTATAAAGTGTTACTGTGCATTTCAAGATTAAATGCACTGTAATTTAGAAACAGTTATGAAGCGGAAACAAATAATTTATTCAGAATAAGAATTCTACGTAATCATGTTAAAAAAAAAACGTACTTATAACGCGTTTAAACTCCAAATATGTAAAGACAATAAGGGAAAAAAATTAAACGCAGAATCGTATTTTTTGTAAATTCACACAAGATTTTATCCAAAAAAAAATTGGCCTGTACCAATATTTTTATTTGTCGTTACAAGTTACGGGGGTATTAAAAAATTGGCCACGAATGGACCAGAGATAAGAATTTATCAGACTTACTCGTGTCATTGAAACAATAGCATTCTTTGGCTTTTATGTAAATTCCAATAAATTATGATAATGTTCGTGGAGACATTATTGCTACCTATTTTATCTGTCGTGATCCAAATTGATTTGTGGCTACGTATGTATATATATATATATATATATGTAGTATCGTGGACGAAAGGCCTAAGAAATATCGGACGAACTATGAACAATGTCGCGAGAGCCGAGGCGCCGTCGGGCCCATCAATGTGTCATCGGTCTTTTCAAGTGCATAGTTTCGTGGAAAAGACCTACGTGACCCTGGCCACGAGCGCCTGCAGAACACGTGTGCGGTGGGCCTAGGAAAAAGGCAACAGAATGCGGCAACGGCCAGAGAGTTAGTCGAAAAGCAGCGTGCGAGTCGAAAAGCAGCGTGCGAGTCGAAAAGCAGAGGTTGCGAGTGGCGTTGCCGAGAGAGTGTGGATTGCGCTGTTTTCTGTGCGTTTGGCGTGAATAGTTCAGGTTGAACAACAATCGTCTTTTTCTGTCTGATTAACATCTCTATTGTCCACTCTTTTTAAACACATTATATCACGATATTACATATTTTTTGGGGCTCGTCCGGGATTGGACAAGACAGAAAACGAAACGGTTTAACAGAGCTATTCGAGCTAGCTGTGAATTTACCGGTACGCGGTGCGGTAAAAGACGATATCGTTGACGGTTTAAGTTTGTGTAGTGTGAAAAATGGCAAACGTCGGGGACGAGCGATTGTCGGGTGAAGAGGGTTCGACGCTGGAGGAGCTGAGGAGTAAGCTCGCGCGAATGAACCTCCCTATATCGGGTGCGAGGTCAGTGCTGATTGCAAGGCTGAATCGGGCGTGTAGGGCTGGACAATCGTGTCCTAAGGGATCGACGGGCGGTGAAGAGCTAACCGGTCAACGAGATCTAGGAAACGTACAGAGAGCTGAGCGTGATTGTAACGAAGATGAAGATGTTGAGAAAATGAATACGAAGGAGTTGAAGGAGCGCCTCGCTAGTTTGGGTTTAAAAACGACGGGAAGAAAAGTAGAATTACGCGCACGGCTACAAGCGGCCATGGATGGTAACGACATATCGTCGGAAGAAGAAAGCGACGACGAAAGTGAGGATGAAGATGACAAGAAAAACGCAAGAGGATACAAGAGAGATACGCGAAGGGTGTATCAGGACCGTGACGAATGTTGTCGAAGGGCATGCGTTGGTTCGACACTGAGATTTAGAGACGTCGAAGATGCATTAGAGTCGTTTAGTGGCGACAAAGGTGAAAATGTCGAACGATGGTTCGAGTCGTTCGAGGAAGTCGCTGATACGTGCATGTGGTCGGATGGGCAGAAGGCAGTCTACGCCAGGAAGCTGCTGAAGGGATCAGCGAAAATATTCGCGAGCTTCGAGTGTCATGCCAGGACTTGGCATGAGTTGAAGAGGGGGCTAGTGAAAGAATTTTCGAGGAAAGTCAACATTAGGCAAGTACATCAGAAACTTGAAGAAACAAAAAAGGAGAGTGATGAAGCATGTTTGGCCTACATGTACCGCATGCTCGAAATAGCCAGCCATGTGGACATGGAGGAGGAAGCAAAGGTGGAATACATAGTGGATGGAATAATAGACGACGAGAACAATAAGGCTATATTGTACGGCGCTACGTCAATCAAAGAGTTGAGGAAGAGGTTAGTGATGTACGAAGAGCAGAAGAATCGCAGAGCAAAGTCGATTGTGAAGCCGGCTAAAACCCAGAAGAACGGGAAGCCCAGTCAATTTGTAGACGCAATGAAGAAAAGAAGATGCTCCATTTGCGGTAGTGAGGATCATCTAAGGGTTAAGTGCCCGGAGAAAGGAAAAGGTATGAAGTGTTTCAAATGCAACGAGTTTGGACATGTGGCGGCGAATTGTACAGCGCGACAAGTAAAGACTTACGTAATCTCAAGACCGGGGAGGAAGAAGTACGTGAAGGACGTGTCGATAGATGGCTGCAGGTTTGTCTCGTTAGTGGATACAGGTAGTGACCTTACGTTCATACGAGCGGATGAGTATGCGAGGTTAGGTTCACCACCTCTGGGAAACTGCAAACTTAGGTTTGATGGTTTTGGTTCCGCTGGCAATAGTACCTGGGGCGAGTTTACAAGTGTAATGACGGTCGACGGGTACGACTTTACTGTCACCCTGCATGTTGTCTCCAATACGGTAATGACAAGACACAGTCTACTCTTAGGTACCGATTTTTTAGACCAGGTAGAGTTGCGAATCAAACGGGGCGAGGTGACATTTTTACGACTCGACGATCAGACCGACGGTCACGAGGACGCGCCGGATGTACTGAGGGTAAACGCGATAGAACAATCCGACGAGATCGACTTGTCGCATGTACGAGAACCTCATTACCGTGAAGCCATTCGGGATATTATTAAAGGGTATAGGCCGGAGAAGAAGAGAGACGTCGGGATAACCGCGAAAATAGTTCTGAAAAGCGACAAACCGGTAGCGCGAAGACCGCGAAGACTGGCGCCGTCGGAAAGAAGGGAAGTAGATGATCTGATGGAAGCGTGGACAAACGAGGGTGTCATCAAATCGTCAGACTCGGAGTATGCGAGTCCGATAGGTGTAGTTAGAAAGAAAGATTTGTGTGTGTGTGCGGCTAGATGGGCCTTGTTACCAGGCGAGTTTAAGTATCAGGTGTGTCATCGGCCGGGGAAAAGTATGCAGCATGTAGATGCTCCGAGTAGGAACCCCCTGCCGAGCACTATGTATGTAACGGAGAGTGAAGACGGGCTGATTGCACGGTTGAGAAGGGCACAGAACAAGGACATTGAAGTCCGTAGGATTTTGGACGCCGCAACGTGCGGTCAGGCCGATGGGCAGGTAGTAAGAAGCAATATTTTGTATAAGGAGTGTAAAGACGATGTGCTAATAGTAGTATCGAAGGCGATGCGGGCTCAAGTAGTCAGGCAAGCGCACGAGCGTGGGCATTTTGAGGTTACCAAAACAGAAGTTATGGTCAAGAAGGACTTCGGGTTCAAGGGGTTACGCGAAAAGGTCGAACACGTGGTATCCAACTGCCTTGACTGTAGCCTAACCGAACGAAACATAGGTAAGCTAGAAGGGAACCTGCGAAATTACAAGAAAAGAAGAAAGCGTGCGAAGCAGTACCGAAGGAAGGACCCGCACACACCTCGATTTTATGAAACCTTGGGTCCTAAACGCCGAAAGTGACGCATCTGATGACAGCGAGATAGAAGACAACATCTGAGGGCAGATGTTATTGCAGGATGGCCGAATGTAGTATCGTGGACGAAAGGCCTAAGAAATATCGGACGAACTATGAACAATGTCGCGAGAGCCGAGGCGCCGTCGGGCCCATCAATGTGTCATCGGTCTTTTCAAGTGCATAGTTTCGTGGAAAAGACCTACGTGACCCTGGCCACGAGCGCCTGCAGAACACGTGTGCGGTGGGCCTAGGAAAAAGGCAACAGAATGCGGCAACGGCCAGAGAGTTAGTCGAAAAGCAGCGTGCGAGTCGAAAAGCAGCGTGCGAGTCGAAAAGCAGCGTGCGAGTCGAAAAGCAGAGGTTGCGAGTGGCGTTGCCGAGAGAGTGTGGATTGCGCTGTTTTCTGTGCGTTTGGCGTGAATAGTTCAGGTTGAACAACAATCGTCTTTTTCTGTCTGATTAACATCTCTATTGTCCACTCTTTTTAAACACATTATATCACGATATTACATATATATATATATATATGTCGGGTCACGATTCGAATTTTGGGCGCGCGACGACTCTTCATGTGGACTAGCCATCGTTTCACAAAGCCGAGATTTTATTTACACGTATATACAGGTCTATCACTAAGCTTAACAAATAATAAGTACGACTAATAATAAGTCTAACAAACACTAAGCCTAATGAATAATACGATCTACGAATAATTAAATTAAATAATACTATTAGCAATGTTTGAGTTCAAACGAATCCACGGTCACCGGGATAACTCCTTACTAAGCGAAACTAACTTAGACGCAAATGCGATCGTCGAAAATGCTCGATGTATCACTCTCCAAGGCAATCGCAAGAATGCCAGCCTCGTGGAGATTTTTCTCCCTGTACGATTGCATTTTGTTTTCTATATCCGTTTGGAAGCATCGAGAAGGTTCCAAACGCCGTTGCTAGGCACACTCGTTGGAAGCATCGAGAAAGTTCCAAACGCCGTTGCTAGGCAGTTTCTGCCTGGAGTTTTGATTACTAATACAATGTATGTCCCATTGCATCGGCACCTCCGAGGCAACATCACACGTGGCTCGGCCCGCTCTCGAGGCCGCATGCCGCCACAACCACATTTCTCGGAAAACACATACAACCACTCCAGACCTCCGTTAGATAAAACATCCATCCCGTGACCGTGGCTACGTTCAGCGACCGATTGTCACCTCGAACCCAATCTCGCTTATTACAAATCTTAAGCAATTATAACTATAATAAAATCTAGGCTAAGGTACTAGAGGATGTTCCCAAAATTTCCAAGGAAAGGCTTCGGCTTTCCTTCCATCTCCGACACGGCCATCCTGACTATCACACGTCCTCGGGTGTACCTTCGTCAACAAAACAAAAGGAAACAGGATTAGTATCATTGTGATTAGCATTCAAAGTGCCAGTTGCATTCTGCGTGCTTTCAGTCGGGTCGTAATGACATGACGGACCATTCTCGATTTCACACCCAAATGGGTCTCATCCTTCGAATCGCACATACTCTCAAAGTTCGTTACATAACCAGCTTCGTAACACGATCGCTGTCAACACTAGACCGCCTCCAGCCTCGGGACATTGTCACTGCCGGTACTAGACCGCCTCCAGCCTCGTGACATCGTCGCTGTCGGTACTAGACCAGCTCCAAATCCGTGACATTGTCGCTGTCGGTACTAGACCAGCTCTAACCTCGTGACATTGTCGCTGTCGGTACTAAACCGGCTCCCAGCTTCGTGACATTTTCGCTGTCGGTACTAAACCGGCTCCCAGCTTCGTGACATTTTCGCTGTCGGTACTAAACCGGCTCCCAGCTTCGTGACATCGTCGCTGTCGGTACTAAACCGGCTCCCAGCTTCGTGACATCGTCACTTCCAGTGCCTGACCGCACTGAACTCCATCCCATGGCCGCACCTGGGCTCATATAATTCTACGATCCTCTGGGATCGGGGTACTCACATCGCCATGGTCACTGTTCTCGTCATCACAACAGACATCCAACTCCGCAGGAATGCAACTATCCGGCATTTTCCTTAACCTGTCATGACTGTACTTGTATGACCTTTTCCCATCCAGTGTTTTCAAGGTATATCGGTCTCCTTCCAGGACCTCCGATATTACAAACGGACCCCTGAATTTTGGATCCAGTTTTGTCTGGTTCCTTTCTTCATTTTGGCGTAGTACCAAATCACCGGGATTAAACCTAACTACTTTAGCTTTGGTTTTATCGAATCTCTCTTTGTCATACCTAGCACTAGTTTCCATCTCTTTTATTGCCTGTTGTCTTACACTGGAGATATCTATTTCTTTTTCCTCGATGTTATCAGGTAGTAATAAGTCATACGGTCTTGCTGCTCTACCAATCAATAACTCTAAAGGACTCGATTTGGTTACGCGGTTGATGGTGCAATTCAAAGCCAATTGCATCTCCCCGATCGCGTCTTGCCATGAACGCCCGGTCGTTTCTACCGTTGTGAACATATTTTTTAACGTGCTCATAACACGTTCTACTTGCCCATTGGCCCTACTTGCACCGGTCGCGATCAAATGAACTTTGATTTGTTTGCTTGCACAGAATTCTCGAAATTCCCGGCCCGTGAAACATCTACCCTGATCTGCTATTACCCGACAGGGACTACCGAACAAAAACACGGCGGACTTAAGTGCCTTGATAACGCTAAGCGAATCCAATTTGCGTGTGTGATGTAAGTGCACGAATTTCGTAAAGGCATCGATCAAGACGACGACATACTCTTTCGAGTCATTCTTGCCACTCAGCTTGCCCGTTATGTCCATGTGCACCGTATGCCACGGTATGCCGGTCTTAGGTATAGGATGCAGTTCAGCCTGTATTTTACCTGAACTAGCCTTCGAAACTCTACAAGCATGGCAGTTCTCGACAAATTTGCGAACGTACTTCGCCATTCCCTCGAACCAATAATACTCATAGAGCTTCTCGAGCGTTTTATCCCATCCTAAGTGCATAATTGACTGATGCACATGGTTGATGACGGACCATCTAAAACCTCTCGGAACAATGGGTAAGCAAAGGGTTCTGCCCTTTCGTTGTATTTTACGGTAAAGTGTACCGGATCGCAGTTCGTAGGTATTCGCGATATCTTCCGCGAGCTCTTCGTTCTGCAACTTATTAACGATTTCGGAGATTTGCGGATCGCGACGTTGTTCCGCTAATAGCCAATCCTCGGAGATCTCGGCCAGATTAATCTCTTTCTCTGCGACCTTGTCTATCATACGGCGATTCAAGTCTACGGGGTTTCGCGAAAAGAAATCTACGTGGGCCATTCGTTTACCCTCTCGATACATGATGTCAAAATCGAATGTTTGCAAGTAAGCCCACCACCTATAAACCCGGTCGTTTAAGTTTACTTTGTTGCTGGAGGCTTTCAAAGAATTACAGTCGGTAACTACTAAGAATTTCCGTCCATGTAAGTAGTGTCGGAAATGCTTGACGGCGCTTACTACTGCTAGTGTCTCCAGTTCGTACGAATGATACCTAGATTCCGCGGGACTGGTCCTTTTACTATAATATTCGATGACTCTGTTTTCCTTTTCGACTTTGTGCATTAAAATAGCTCCATGCCCCTCCGAACTAGCGTCGGTATGTAGCTCTATGGGACGATTGGAATCAAATATCATTAACACCGGCGCGTCGGTCAGAACGGAAATTATCTGTTGTCTTATCTTTTCCGTCTTATCTTTGCCTGTCCGTCCAAGTTACGTGCTTGTTACTAGAAGTGAGTGCGTACAAGGGTTTCATCACTTGTGAAAATTTAGGAATAAATTTTCGGAAGTAAGAGGCCAAACCTATAAACTGCCTAAGCTGTGTGACGGTCGACGGTGCAGGTAAAGAATTCAAAGCTTGTATTTTTCCCGGGTTTGGACGAACTTCTCCGTTACGAATTACATATCCCAAATAAAGTACCAACGTTTTCAGAAAAGAACATTTAGCGAAATTGAAAGAAAATCCGGCGTTTACGAGAGTGTTTAGTACAGTGTGCAACCTTTCTAGAGCTTGATCTATTGAGTCGGCGATTATTAGAACGTCGTCCAAATAAACAACGACATACGAATAAGCGAGGTCGCCTAAGGCCTTGAAAATGGCTCTCTGGAAAACGGCTGGTGCATTTTTCAACCCAAACGGCATCGTCACGTATTCGTATTGACCGTCGGGGGTAACGAACGCAGTATATTCCGTCGAGTTAGGATGAATGGGAATCTGATGAAATCCGCTAGCCATGTCCAGGCTAATGAAGTATCTCGCACTCTGCAATCTCGCGATTTGGTCAGCAATAAGGGGTAAGGGATACCGATCCGCGACCGTATTTTTATTCAGCGCTCGAAAGTCTACACACAATCTGTCTGAGCCGTCCTTCTTCTTCACGAGTATCATAGGGCTCGCGAACGGCGAATTACTAGGTTTTACGATTTGTGCTTTCATTAATTCGTCTATTCTCTCGCGTACTATTCTTCGCTCTTCCTCGCTAAGCCTGTAAGGGCTTCTCTGCACGGTGACGTTGGGATCAATTAGCCGTATTTCCAACTGACCCGTACTGACGCGAGTACGCGGGAAACCCGTAATGAATGATTCTTTAAATTTTTCGAGAACAGAGATTAATCGATCTTTGTCGTTACCGATCACATCAGTGTCAACCTCGTTAATGTTGACCGCATCTTCCGCGACTTTACCACAAGCGTTAACGACCTTTGTTTTACAAATAACGAGGCTATTTTGCGTGATATTTACGTCGAATCCCTGGCTCAAAATCTCGCGACCAATCATGATGTCGTATTTTAGGTAATCGTCGGCAAGGACATGAAAAACTATCTCCAATGTAAGACCGTTAATACAAACAGTGGACAAAATCTGAAGTGTACTCTTAATACAAGTATTCCCGATCCCCCGCATCACTACCACATCGGTTATTCTCTTACCCGAAAATTTCGAGGCTAGGGACTCTTTGATTAACGAACACTCGGCCCCAGAATCAAAGTAAAATGGATACGACTCACCCAGATAGCTTAATCTACCAGCCGGAGCTTCCACTACACAGGAGTCGATCCGGCGTTCGTCAATGGAATCGTAGTTTCTTTTCCGCGATGATGGGCAATTAGGCGCGATATGTCCCTCCTCGTGGCATTTGAAGCAGGTCACCTTCGACGATGCGGCTGGTCGTTTTTCCTTCGGGTTTCGTATATCCTGCTCCTTCCCCGTTTGTGTTTGCAGGCGACACTCCGTTCTCCTATGTCCGAGAGCACCACAGCGGTAGCACTTAATCCGAGGAACTGATAGCCTGCTTCGTTTAGCTTCAGGTTCCGTTAGTGAATTTCTTGGCGAAAATGTCGGCTGATCGTTGTAAGGGAGAATCCTCATTTCATCATGAAATTGGTCCTCCGTCCTGATATTATTCGCGAGCGTTAGTCGCCGAAAGCGTCGATCTTGTGAACTCAGCATATAAAGGGCGAAGGCATTGATCACTTCGGGCATCGTTAGATCTTGCAACTTCATCTGCAGCATGGAGCAGAGGCGACTACCGTACGCTCCCGGGGATTCAGTCTCCGACGGTCGTTCTCTGGATATCCTTATTAACGCCGAAGCGGCTGTCTCTCTGCCACCAAAACGCGAAAGAAATTGTTCCTTAAACGTTGGCCAGGTAAGCTTTCCACCGCGCACCATTTGTGAAAGCCAATGCGCAGCAGGACCCCTTAGGGCGCGATTTAGAGCGGAAAGTAACGCACTATCTTGCATCGGGTGGTCTTTCAAAATCAAATCAGCATGAGAGCACCACGCGGATGGATCGGCGCCCGCACCTTCGGGGTCAAAACGTGGTAACGTTACATCCTTAGATTCCGTACTCGGTCTTTGCTCCTCCGGTTTGTGCGCTAGCGTCTGAATTAACTCGCGCATAAGGACCATTTGCTCTTGTAGCACTTTAAACGGTTCTGATCTCACTTCTGATGTCGGGTCACGATTCGAATTTTGGGCGCGCGACAACTCTTCATGTGGACTAGCCATCGTTTCACAAAGCCGAGATTTTATTTACACGTATATACAGGTCTATCACTAAGCTTAACAAATAATAAGTACGACTAATAATAAGTCTAACAAACACTAAGCCTAATGAATAATACGATCTACGAATAATTAAATTAAATAATACTATTAGCAATGTTTGAGTTCAAACGAATCCACGGTCACCGGGATAACTCCTTACTAAGCGAAACTAACTTAGACGCAAATGCGATCGTCGAAAATGCTCGATGTATCACTCTCCAAGGCAATCGCAAGAATGCCAGCCTCGTGGAGATTTTTCTCCCTGTACGATTGCATTTTGTTTTCTATATCCGTTTGGAAGCATCGAGAAGGTTCCAAACGCCGTTGCTAGGCACACTCGTTGGAAGCATCGAGAAAGTTCCAAACGCCGTTGCTAGGCAGTTTCTGCCTGGAGTTTTGATTACTAATACAATGTATGTCCCATTGCATCGGCACCTCCGAGGCAACATCACACGTGGCTCGGCCCGCTCTCGAGGCCGCATGCCGCCACAACAACATTTCTCGGAAAACACATACAACCACTCCAGACCTCCGTTAGATAAAACATCCATCCCGTGACCGTGGCTACGTTCAGCGACCGATTGTCACCTCGAACCCAATCTCGCTTATTACAAATCTTAAGCAATTACAACTATAATAAAATCTAGGCTAAGGTACTAGAGGATGTTCCCAAAATTTCCAAGGAAAGGCTTCGGCTTTCCTTCCATCTCCGACATATATATATATATATATATATATATATATATATATATATATATATATATATATATATATATATGTCGGGTTTACATTAGAATTAGGGTTAGGGGCGTGAAACGAATCTTCGTTTGGGTTACACGTTGTCGTTATGCAATAGAGAAAACATTGACTAGTGCAAATACGATTATTATAGAACCGGACAAGTAACCGCGGTAGTTAGGTGCTCGAGATACTAATGACAATGATCCTAGGTTCAATAACGAATCCGCGGTCAACGGGATGACAACAGAACGTACTCACAAAGTCTAAGTCTGAGAGAATAATCACTGATCGCGAAGGCGTTACTCTTGGATCGATGAGATCGCGGGCGAGAATGCCTTTCCCGTCCCGATGATGCCACACAGGAAAACTATAACGGGGTGTGTCTAAGGATACGAGATCATCGGATTCGTCGAGAAAAGCCTTCGTTCAGAAAGTGTTGCTGCTAATTGGTTAATCTCCATATCGGTGGTTAGAAAAGGATGCTAGCCGCCCTCGAGGGAAAGTTGCTAGTGGGAGACGCCGCTCGTTGAAAAATATGTCTCCCCTATCTTCCCGTAGTTGGGCCAAAAACTGTTTGTCTGTTAGAAGGACTTTAGTTAACAAAACCTTAAGATTTATGACGGGCCCTCGGGCTAGCCGAACATGTACTGCGGAGACGCATCGACATCTGGCAATCATCTTACTCGAAGAATAGGGTCTGCACGTGGCGAGCCACAGGACAGAAACCGTAGGAATGTTTACTGTCGCCACGAATATTTCTTTTAAGGAGAGCTATAGAATTACTCCATACCTTTGTTAGACAAAGCGTTCATCCCGTGACCGCGGCTACGTTCGGCGACTGACTGTCGCCTCGAGCCCAAGCTCATTATCACAATTCTCGAATAATTACAATCGGGTTGAATAGCTACAATTGTTCAATTACAGCTATAGTAGACTCTAGGTTACAATGTTGCGGGGTTATCCAAAATTCCAAAGGCTCCGGTGTTCTTTCATCTCCGACATATATATATATATATATATATATATATATATATATATATATATATATATATATATATGTCGGGTTGACACTGGGAATGGGGTTGTGGGCGTCAAATGAATCTTCTCGAGGATTAGCCATTGATACGGTACGCACAGGCGTAGTTTATTACAGTGATGGAATTATTACAGTCTTAACAATTGATCACGGCGGTTCGGCACTCGCGACACTAGTGACGATGCTCTCGGGCTCAATAACGAATCCGCGGTCAACGGGATGACAACAGGACGTAGCCACAAAGTCTAAGTCTGAGAATGATCGCTGATTGCGAAGGCGTTACTCTTCGATCGATGAGATCGCGAGCGAGAATGCCTTTTCCGTCCCGATGATGCCACACAGGAAAACCATAACGGGGTGTGTCCAAGGACACGAGATCATCGGATTCGTCGAGAAAAGCCCCCGCTCAGAAAGTGTTGCTGCTAATTGGTCAATCTCCATATCGGTGGCCAGGAAAGGATGCCAGCCGCCCTCGAGGGAAAGCTGCTAGTGGGAGACGCCGCTCGTTGAAAAAATATGTCTCCCCTATCTTCCCGTAGTTGGGACAAAGACTGTTTGTCTGTTCGAAGGACTTTAGTTAACAAAACCTTAAGATTTATGACGGGCCCTCGGGCTAGCCGAACATGTGCTGCGGAGACGCATCGACATCTGGCAATCATCTTACTCGAAGAATAGAGTCTGCACGTGGCGAGCCACGGGACAGGAACCGTTGGAATGCCTACTGTCACGTGTCGCCACAAATATTTCTTTTAAGGAGAGCTATAGAATTACTTCATACCTCTGTCAGGCAAAGCGTTCATCCCGTGACCGCGGCTACGTTCGGCGACTGACTGTCGCCTCGAGCCCAAGCTCATTATCACAATTCTCGAATAATTACAATCGGGTTGAATAACTACAATTGTTCAATTACAGCTATAGTAGACTCTAGGTTACAATGTTGCGGGGTTATCCAAAATTCCAAAGGCTCCAGTGTTCTTTCATCTCCGACACGGCCATCCTGACTATCACACGTCCTCGTGTGTAACTAAAATATCGTATTTCTTACATTAGATTCGATACAACTGACATTATTTGCGATTTAGCTAAATGTCCAAGTAAGTCAAGGGTCCAGTGCAATAACAAAGTTTCGTTCGGAGGTTTGACAACGGAAAAATAAAGGAGAATAGGAATTTGTAATGTTATAATTTGTATTCAAAGTGTTAGGTGCGTTCTGTGAGTCGCTAGTCAGACCGTAATGACACAACAGATCATTTTCGATTTCGTACACCGGTGAACCTCAGTTTGTTGGATCATATTGCCACGTTGGGTGCATTACACCCAGAAAGCACGTAAGCCCACTCAACGGGTTACAACAAAAGCACGTAACCACACTCAACGGGTTACAACAAAAACACATCAACCCACTCAACGGGTTACAACAAAAACACATCAACCCTCTCAACGGGTTACAACAAAAACACCTCAACCCTCTCAACGGGTTACAACAAAAACACGTCAACCCTCTCAACGGGTTACAACAAAAGCGCATCAACCCTCTCAACGGGTTACAACAAAAGCGCATCAACCCTCTCAACGGGTTACAACAAAAACACGTCAACCCTCTCAACGGGTTACAACAAAAGCGCATCAACCCTCTCAACGGGTTACAACAAAAGCGCATAAAACCACTCGGTGTACTACTATGACCGCAACGCAGTGTTAATGATCCTCTGAGGTCAGTGTACTTGCATCGTTATTATCACCGCCGTTGTCATCACCGCAGACGTCTAACTCAGCAGGGACGCAACCTTCTGGCATTTTTCTCAGTCTGTCGTGTCTGTCCTTATATGATCGTTTGCCGTCTAAGGTTTTTAGGGTATATCTATCTCCTTCCAAAATCTCGGCTACTACGAATGGACCCCTGAATTTCGGATCTAACTTCGTCTGGTTTCTTTCCTCGTTTTTACGTAACACGAAATCGCCAAGGTTGAACCTAACTATTTTAGCTTTGTTTTTGTCGAACCTATCCTTATCGTATTTGGCGCTTGCTTCTATATTCTTTATCGCCTGCTGTCTTATATGGGAGATATTTACTTCTCTTTCTTCGATATTGTCGGGTAGGGATAAGCCGTAGGGTCTCGCTGTTTTACCGATTAGTAGTTCCAACGGGCTTGACTTAGTCACGCGGTTGGTGGTACAATTTAAGGCCAGTTGTATTTCCCCGATTGCGTCCTGCCAGGACCGCCCGGTGGTTTCTATTGTTGTGAACATGTTTTTTTTAGCGTACTCATAATACGCTCTACCTGCCCGTTGGCCCTACTAGCTCCGGTCGCAATTAAATGGAGTTTAATGTGTTTATCTTGACAAAAGTCTCGAAATTCTTTGCCCGTAAAACATCTTCCCTGATCCGCTATTATCCGGCAGGGACTGCCGAACAAAAATATAGCGGACTCAAGCGCTTTAATGGTGTTAATGGAGTCTAACTTACGGGTATGGTGCAAGTATACGAACTTGGTGAAGGCGTCGACCAACACAATGACGTATTCCTTCGAATCGTTTTTACCGCTTAGTTTGCCCGTTATGTCCATATGCACCGTATGCCAAGGTATACTGGTCTTAGGTATGGGGTGTAGTTCGGCTTGTACTCTACCCGAACTTGCCTTTGAAACTCGACAAGCATGACAGTTCTCTACGAATTTGCGAACATACTTCGCCATTCCTTCGAACCAGTAATACTCGTACAGTTTCTCAAGCGTTTTATCCCAACCTAAGTGCATAATGGACTGGTGCACATGGTTAATAACAGACCACCTAAATCCTCTCGGAACGATGGGCAGGCAGAGAGTTCTACCTTTTCTCTGTATTTTACGATGAAGGGTGCCGGACCGTAACTCATACGTATTCGCGACGTCTTCCGCGAGCTCTTCGTTCTGCAACTTATTAACGATTTCGGAGATTTGCGGATCGCGACGTTGTTCCGCTAATAGCCAATCCTCGGAGATCTCGGCCAGATTAATCTCTTTCTCTGCGACCTTGTTTATCATACGGCGATTCAAGTCTACGGGGTTTCGCGAAAAGAAATCTACGTGGGCCATTCGTTTACCCTCTCGATACATGATGTCAAAATCGAATGCTTGCAAATAAGCCCACCACCTATAAACCCGGTCGTTTAAGTTTACTTTGTTGCTGGAGGCTTTCAAAGAATTACAGTCGGTAACTACTAAGAATTTCCGTCCATGTAGGTAGTGTCGGAAATGCTTGACGGCGCTTACTACTGCTAGTGTCTCCAGTTCGTACGAATGATACCTAGATTCTGCGGGACTGGTCCTTTTACTATAATATTCGATGACTCTGTTTTCCTTTTCGACTTTGTGCATTAAAATAGCTCCATACCCCTCCGAACTAGCGTCGGTATGTAGCTCTATGGGACGATTGGGATCAAATATCATTAACACCGGTGCGTCGGTCAGAACGGAAATTATCTGTTGTCTTATTTTTTCGTGCCTGTCCGTCCAAGTTACGTGCTTGTTACTAGAAGTGAGTGCGTACAAGGGTTTCATCACTTGTGAAAATTTAGGGATAAATTTTCGGAAGTAAGAGGCCAAACCTATAAACTGCCTAAGCTGTGTGACGGTCGACGGTGCAGGTAAAGAATTCAAAGCTTGTATTTTTCCCGGGTTTGGACGAACTTCTCCGTTACGAATTACATATCCCAAATAAGGTACCGACGTTTTCAGAAAAGAACATTTAGCGAAATTGAAAGAAAATCCGGCGTTTACGAGAGTGTTTAGTACAGTGTGCAACCTTTCTAGAGCTTGATCTATTGAGTCGGCGATTATTAGAACGTCGTCCAAATAAACAACGACATACGAATAAGCGAGGTCGCCTAAGGCCTTGAAAATGGCTCTCTGGAAAACGGCTGGTGCATTTTTCAACCCAAACGGCATCGTCACGTATTCGTATTGACCGTCGGGGGTAACGAACGCAGTATATTCCATCGAGTTAGGATGAATGGGAATCTGATGAAACCCGCTAGCCATGTCCAGGCTAATGAAGTATCTCGCACTCTGCAATCTCGCGATTTGGTCAGCAATAAGGGGTAAGGGATACCGATCCGCGACCGTATTTTTATTCAGCGCTCGAAAGTCTACACACAATCTGTCTGAGCCGTCCTTCTTCTTCACGAGTATCATAGGGCTCGCGAACGGCGAATTACTAGGTTTTACGATTTGCGCTTTCATTAATTCGTCTATTCTCTCGCGTACTATTCTTCGCTCTTCCTCGCTAAGCCTGTAAGGGCTTCTCTGCACGGTGACGTTGGGATCAATTAGCCGTATTTCCAACTGACCCGTACTGACGCGAGTACGCGGGAAACCCGTAATGAATGATTCTTTAAATTTTTCGAGAACAGAGATTAATCGATCTTTGTCGTTACCGATCACATCAGTGTCAACCTCGTTAATGTTGACCGCATCTTCCGCGACTTTACCACAAGCGTTAACGACCTTTGTTTTACAAATAACGAGGCTATTTTGCGTGATATTTACGTCGAATCCCTGGCTCAAAATCTCGCGACCAATCATGATGTCGTATTTTAGGTAATCGTCGGCAAGGACATGAAAAACTATCTCCAATGTAAGACCGTTAATACAAACAGTGGACAAAATCTGAAGTGTACTCTTAATACAAGTATTCCCGATCCCCCGCATCACTACCACATCGGTTATTCTCTTACCCGAAAATTTCGAGGCTAGGGACTCTTTGATTAACGAACACTCGGCCCCAGAATCAAAGTAAAATGGATACGACTCACCCAGATGGCTTAATCTACCAGCCGGAGCTTCCACTACACAGGAGTCGATCCGGCGTTCGTCAATGGAATCGTAGTTTCTTTTCCGCGATGATGGGCATTTAGGCGCGATATGTCCCTCCTCGTGGCATTTGAAGCAGGTCACCTTCGACGATGCGGCTGGTCGTTTTTCCTTCGGGTTTCGTATATCCTGCTCCTTCCCCGTTTGTATTTGCAGGCGACACTCCGTTCTCTTATGTCCGAGAGCACCACAGCGGTAGCACTTAGTCCGAGGAACTGATAGCCTGCTTCGTTTAGCTTCAGGTTCCGTTAGTGAATTTCTTGGCGAAAATGTCGGCTGATCGTTGTAAGGGAGAATCCTCATTTCATCATGAAATTGGTCCTCCGTCCTGATATTATTCGCGAGCGTTAGTCGCCGAAAGCGTCGATCTTGTGAACTCAGCATATAAAGGGCGAAGGCATTGATCACTTCGGGCATCGTTAGATCTTGCAACTTCATCTGCAGCATGGAGCGGAGGCGACTACCGTGCGCTCCCGGGGATTCAGTCCCCGACGGTCGTTCTCTGGATATCCTTATTAACGCCGAAGCGGCTGTCTCTCTGCCACCAAAACGCGAAAGAAATTGTTCCTTAAACGTTGGCCAGGTAAGCTTTCCACCGCGCACCATTTGTGAAAGCCAATGCGCAGCAGGACCCCTTAGGGCGCGATTTAGAGCGGAAAGTAACGCACTATCTTGCATCGGGTGGTCTTTCAAAATCAAATCAGCATGAGAGCACCACGCGGATGGATCGGCGCCCGCACCTTCGGGGTCAAAACGTGGTAACGTTACATCCTTAGATTCCGTACTCGGTCTTTGCACCTCCGGTTTGTGCGCTAGCGTCTGAATTAACTCGCGCATAAGGACCATTTGCTCTTGTAGCACTTTAAACGGTTCTGATCCCACTTCTGATGTCGGGTTGACACTGGGAATGGGGTTGTGGGCGTCAAATGAATCTTCTCGAGGATTAGCCATTGATACGGTACGCACAGGCGTAGTTTATTACAGTGATGGAATTATTACAGTCTTAACAATTGATCACGGCGGTTCGGCACTCGCGACACTAGTGACGATGCTCTCGGGCTCAATAACGAATCCGCGGTCAACGGGATGACAACAGGACGTAGCCACAAAGTCTAAGTCTGAGAATGATCGCTGATTGCGAAGGCGTTACTCTTCGATCGATGAGATCGCGAGCGAGAATGCCTTTTCCGTCCCGATGATGCCACACAGGAAAACCATAACGGGGTGTGTCCAAGGACACGAGATCATCGGATTCGTCGAGAAAAGCCCCCGCTCAGAAAGTGTTGCTGCTAATTGGTCAATCTCCATATCGGTGGCCAGGAAAGGATGCCAGCCGCCCTCGAGGGAAAGCTGCTAGTGGGAGACGCCGCTCGTTGAAAAAATATGTCTCCCCTATCTTCCCGTAGTTGGGACAAAGACTGTTTGTCTGTTCGAAGGACTTTAGTTAACAAAACCTTAAGATTTATGACGGGCCCTCGGGCTAGCCGAACATGTGCTGCGGAGACGCATCGACATCTGGCAATCATCTTACTCGAAGAATAGAGTCTGCACGTGGCGAGCCACGGGACAGGAACCGTTGGAATGCCTACTGTCACGTGTCGCCACAAATATTTCTTTTAAGGAGAGCTATAGAATTACTTCATACCTCTGTCAGGCAAAGCGTTCATCCCGTGACCGCGGCTACGTTCGGCGACTGACTGTCGCCTCGAGCCCAAGCTCATTATCACAATTCTCGAATAATTACAATCGGGTTGAATAACTACAATTGTTCAATTACAGCTATAGTAGACTCTAGGTTACAATGTTGCGGGGTTATCCAAAATTCCAAAGGCTCCAGTGTTCTTTCATCTCCGACATATATATATATATATATATATATATTTGTATTTTCTTTTGTTCTTTCTTTTTAATTTATGTGATCTGAGAATTACATTTCTGAGAGTTCGGTGAAATTCGATGCTTTATTTTTATCAGTAGAATCTTCCTTGTCATTGTCAGAGCGCAGACGTTTACGCGTTTACGGAAAGTTTAAGGATACAAAAATACAGAAAAATGTAGAAAATATGCAAGAATATGTAAAATATCGAAAGTAAAGTACTTCTAATAATACTTAGTAGCATGCTTACAAACAAATTTCTTTTGTATTTCTTGAAATTGCGTAAAGATTCGCGGTAATTATCGGATTTTTGTCCTCTTTTATCTGCTTTTTTTATTCGCAACTTATATGAGATATGAATTAATATTCAACGACGTGCGCTCTGTGCCACGAAATGAATTATCTCGAGTTAAGACTGCGGCAATTCTTACGTTTGATATTTCATTTAACGAACAGCCGCGCGTTCCTGAGTTTAAAAACCGCCACTCTGAACTTACGCTGAGAATAATATCAGGAAAAGCGAACGAGAGATGATTAGAAAGAAAATGCGAGGAGCAGTGAGGGGGATATTACTAGACTGCGCTTTTTTGTGCAAGTATAGCAGGATGTTTGGGAGTGTAAAATTTTAACGAATGCGTATAATATGAAAAAATATATGAAATGTCCAAGGTATAGTTTTATTAAACTTACTTTTTATAATGCTTCGTAGGTAAAACAATTTTCTATCCAGATTCCACTTTCTCAATTATATTTTCAAAAATGCTCGATAAGGAGTATGTTACGACCGTTCGCGGAGGGACGCGGTCGCGAGGAAAACGCGTCAGCGAGAGGCGTAAATTCTCGCTACGATTCGGTGAATCGACGCCGCGAAGTAGTCGTTCCCCTGTTTCGGTTAGGATAACAGAGGTGGTTGATATGAATATGACACAGTAGTAAGTTATATTTCACCGTTTATTCCACAACTTATAACGAGGATAGTTACGCTGATGCGTATGTACGAGATGAGCGAGTGACTGATCTGCGGGTGTGTATACCCGGTGGAAGGATGTTGACCGTTCGAAGGATGTAAAATCAGTATTGTCTTGGGAGACGATGCTGTGTCGGAGGAAAGCTAAGGATGGGTGTGTCTAGCGCACGGGACCATCGGATTTGATGGTGCCGATGTTAGTTAAGAGAGTGAGAGAAATAGGCTTCGTTGTTAATTGGTTAAACGAAGGGTCTTAGCCGCCCTCGAGAGAAAGTGGTTAGTGGGAGGAAGGTTGCAGCGTACGTGAGAAAAACTAACCTTCCCTAGTTAAGCCGTGGTAGACAATAGTCTTTGGAAATTCTTCGGAAACAGACGTTTGTTTGATTTGAAGGACCTTTTCTAGGAAATCTATGAGATTTATGGAAAGCACTTGAAACCATGGAAGATACGCTGCGAGTATCCGAAGACATCTGGTTGCCATATTGCCCGCGGTGTGTGGCCTCGGCTAGGTAGAGTGTTACGCGACGTAACAGAGTACAATTTTCTACCCAGGTTGTACCTTTCTAATTATATCTTCCAAAATTCTTGATAGGTGAAACAATATTCCACCGACGATTTACTTTTTTAATTGTATCCCCCAAAATATGGACCTGCTTAACGTTTAGATATTATTATTTTTTTCGTTGTTACTTGATACGGCTAGCAATTAAATAGTGAGAATAAGAAGAATTGGAAGTGCCATTTTCGAAAAAGAATTTTGGTTTTAAATTGGAAATTAAATTTGGTTTGGACATATATGACACAATTTGTATGGACAATGAAGAGTACGAATCTACGAATTTCGAGGTAAAAGTATTGATATATGTATCGATATTTCTAGTCGTTACAATATCTCTAATCAATACAAAGTTCTAACTGAATGTTAGAATGTTAAACGTTAAAATGTGTATCGAATCGTTGTAATTCCAAAGATGTCAATTGATGTAATGTAATAATAAAGTATAAAGTATAATAAAGTATAAAGTATAATTTCGTCTGTGGTATTATCTTTCTATTCCATTTTGTTACGTCGCACCGCGAGCAATATGGCAACCAGATGTCACCGGATACTCGCAGCGTATCCTCCATAGTTTCAAGTACCCTCCATAAATCTCATAGATTTCCTAGAAAAGGTCCTTCAAACCAAACAAACGTCTGTTTCCGAAGAATTTCTAAAGACTATTGTCTACCCCGACTGGACAAGGGAAAGTTAGTTTTTCCCACGTATGCTGCAACTTTCCTCCCACTAACCACTTTCTCTCGAGGGCGGTTAAGACCCTTCGTTAACCAATTAACAACGAAGCCACTTCCTTCACTCTCCTAACTAAAATCGTCACCAACAAATCCGATGGTCCCGTGCGCTAGACACACCCATCCTTAGCTTTCCTCCGAGACAGCATCGTCTCCCAAGACAGTTCTGATTTCACATCCTTCGAACGGTCAATATCCTTCCACCAGGTAGGACACACCCACAGATCAGTCACTCATTCATCTCATACATATTCTCAACGAGAGAATTGATTGTAATTTCAACAAATAAATAAAAAAAAAAATCTCGTACATACGCACCAGCGTAACTGCCTTCGTTATAAGTTGTTGGAATAAACGGTGAAATATAACTTACTATACTGTGTCATATTCATTTAACCACCTCTTATCTTAACCGAAACAGGGGAACCACTACTTCGCGGCGTCGATTCACCGAATCGTAGCGAGAATTTACGCCTCTCGCTACTGCGACTGCGTCTCTCCGCGAACGGTCGTAACACATTGATCGACAGAAGTACTAAACTCTAATAACATAAATTTATATATTTTCTATTTCCCAGCCACCAGTTTTATAGATTTTTCTATCTTCTGTACTACTTTTATCCCTTTTATTTTTTCTTACATGAGATTATTGTAAATTTAATATCATTTGTTCGCAATATTTGTTATTTATCTTTCCTTGAATTTGAAATTTCGCGCTTCAATGTTGTGTGTTGTTCGACGTTTTATCGAACGATGTTTATCGAACTAGTTCATGAATACATACATAATCATTAAAGAATCTATAAACCTTACTAGTTTGTTTTTACTAAGTTTTGTTACAGAAAACATGTTCTCATAAATTTTCAACTTTAATTTATGGAAATTTATTAACCTTAAACTATAAAATCATTCAATGAGTCTTTCCGGATGTTTTTATGTAGTCATAATTTCACATATCAGCACAGCTCCACCAATAGGATAAGAGTTACGTGGAAGCAACAGGGGGGAAGAAGAACATATATTGATCTAAAGGTTATTTTTGTCTCATTCAAGTTTCTGTTAACCGGCTTGGAAATTTCCTGTGCTTGTTTCGACTTTGAAGTCTTAAAAAAAAAATTGTAAGTAAATAGTATATATATAGTATATATATCCTGAGTCAAAGTTTCTCTTTATAAATAATAAACCGTTTAAAAACTATATTTTGTATGTTTTTTCCTTATTCATAATTAAATAATAAATATGAAATACTTCTACAGAAAGCCGACATCCTTCAATTAACCGAACAGCAGATGATTTAAAAATTAGTAGTTGAAAGAAATAAATGTTATTACATGTTCATAATTGATCGATAAATTTAAGTATACAATTAGAAAATGTTTCTTCTGTATTGATAACTAAATAATACAGATAAGATACAAGATACTTGTACGAAAAGTCGGCGCGTCGTTCAATTAACGGAACAGCAGAGGATTTGAAAATTAGTAGTTGAAAGAAATAAATGTTATCATATGTTTATAATTGATCGATAAATTTAAGTATGCAATTAGAAAATGTTTCTTAAGTTTGGAAGAATATATAATCATGCTGAATGTTTTGTAGTTACGAAAGTTGTATACAAACATACATTGTACATACGACTAGTAATGGTACTAAATTACTGTTAGAGGGTCTTGGGTGTATAGAACCATATGGTTAAATTAATACTAGAGATAACGAATCGTGCGAATGTAATTAATATTTTGAAATGCGTTGTTTGCATTAATTGATAGTTTTCTTATAAACTTTTTTATAAACAATTTCATTGCTATAGAAAGAAAAAATAAATGCCGGTAATATGTCTATCCTACTTAAATAGAAAGTGCAATATTTTGTTATAATATTTGGCGCAAGTTTATACATTATTACATCCAAAAATAATATTCTTTTTATATCTAAGCTATATTAAAATATAAAGATACAAATAGCTATGCGAGTAGTTAGTAGTTGATGCTTTTTATTTAAATTGTCTTATACTTCATAATTTGTAATAATATAATTCTTGTCATCAATGATTCTTTGTTTTTACTTTGTATATATTATACTTCCAGGAAGATGCCGCTCTATAAATTGACTTACTTCCCAGTTACGGCATTGGCAGAACCAATCCGTTCTTCTTCAGCTATGCTAGTATTCCATTTGAAGATGAACGTATCAAAAAGGACGTCTGGCCAGAAATAAAGCCCTGTAAGCTTAAAATTTAAAGAAATTCTGTTTCTTAAATCTCATCTTTCCTAATTTAACTAAAGTAGCTAAATAAAGTAGAACACAATTATGCAGAGTATAACAGATATTATTGTTTACTCTCCATTGCTCTATAAGATATGTGGGAGAACAATAGGTATTGTTAAGGAGACAATGCCCTTTGTTTGCTGATAAATTATCAATAAATTAAATTATATCTTTCCAAAACAGATAACAGGAAGCTAGATATTTAAGAAGCATCATAATCTGTTTGTTCGATAGAATCTTTGATTCTATTAGTTGTATGTTTTTAGTGACTCCTTATGGCCAGCTTCCTATGCTCGTAGCTGATAGAAGGAAGGTTGCTCAGTCTACAGCTATTTGCCGTTACTTAGCCAAACAATATGACTTAGCTGGAAAGACTGACTGGGCAGATCTTCATATTGATGCCACTGTTGATACTATTCATGATATTCGTCATAGTGAGTATCCAGTGCTGTTTTGCATAAATCTTATGAGAATCTTGATAACAGATAGTACATATCTGTTCAGGTATTTATTAGTTGAAATCCGATTTAATATATGATTTAATCGAACGATACACGTATGTCAACAATACAAGACAAAGGATTAAAAAGGATTGTAATTCTATCTTCAGTATCATTTAAATTTCGCACAACACTGTATTCAAATTAGTATAACATTAGCGAATAGTATTTAACTGAAAACAAATTTTCAGAAATTGCCGCCTTCCACTATGAGGAGGACGAGAAGGTCAAAGCTGCAAAACGCAAGGCTGCTGAAGAGACGCTGCTGTTCATTTTAGAACGTTTGGACCAGCAAGTGAAGGAAAATGACGGCTACTTCTACGATGGTACTCTCTCTTGGGCTGATTTAACATTCGTTGCTCTGCTCGATTATTTGAACTTTATGTACAAGTCTGATCTGATCGAGAATTACGAGAATCTGAAGCTGCTGGAGAAAAAGGTCCTCCTTCTGCCCAAGATCAAAAACTGGATTGAGAGACGCCCAGTTAGCGAATTCTAAACTTCACGATTGCTTATGGTTTTATAAGCGTTTAAAGATTGCGGTCTTAGTGTGTTGAGAGAATGAAGAACGAATCGTGTTGATGGAAGTTTGTACGGAATATACTGATTGCTTTTAACATTCATTAGTTCCAGTTATTACCGATATTTTTGTCATTTAGTTAGGGTTTTCCCTTTAGATTACGTTGTGATAGAGAACTATTATTTGTGTATTCCTACAGAAACATACGAACTATATAAACTGTTGACACGATGTTGTGCTTTTGTATTATAGAGATAATAATAAAACCATCAAACAATCATTAATTATGTTTTTTATTATATTCATTAAGAATTGAAGATTACCTCCTTGGTGATCTTGATAATATCGTATTTTACAAATGTTGAACAAAAAAAAATGTATGATTATTTTATTCAATACATTATGAGGGTTGCTTTAAAAAAAATACGAGTTACATATTTCTTTGAAAAAAGCATGATTTTTATCGATACAATAATGTTCTTCTGTTATCGCTTTAAAGTTGAGTACTTCGTTGATTACACGAGAGAACTCGCCTACAGCAAACAAGATACGACCGTGTGTAAAGTAATTAATCTGTTTGCTCGTTGCTAGCTACACATAAGGCTTGCGTAAAAAAAGATATGCATTTCAGTTCAGGCGGAGAATTATGTAGGAAGTCATTTTGTCGATCAATAACTTAGTTAATAAAAGATCAAATTTTCATGTACATAAATGTAAGTAACGTTCAAGTATTAATCATTACATACAATTTTTGTATAATTCGATATCTTGGTCACTTACATCTTACAAATGATATATAGATAATATTTATGAGATACATTGGAGTTATCTTTTAGTTAACGCCATTTTTTCTTGTTTTCTCTGTACTTTTACTATTCTTCCAAAAATATCAAAGGATCGATGACTTCAAATTAAACTAGAATTGCTTCGGTATATTGTCAATCAATGGCTATTTGTATTCACATCTATATCAAAGGAAAACCGATTGCAAAATTAATTACCCTTGCAACTCCGCAATCTGAAACTATGTGTGATCGACCTTGAAGATGACAAATCTCAATGTTTGAAGTAGTACAAAAAGATGATAATTTAATTTCGCTTTATCAAACTGTACAAAATTTGTATACACATACAGAAAAAAAACGGAGTTCAAACATTAATCAACATGAATTATCGGTTATTATTGCTGAGTAATTATTAGGATTAGAGTTTTGGAGTATCGATCGTATCGAGTTTTAACTATCGGTTTCCGCAATTTATTGTTTTTCTAAATTATGTCTAAATGGTATCAGTTTTTGAATATTTTATAGTTTACACTCCAACATACTGACGTAAGCTATCGAAAATAATTGTAAATTATGCAATATCATTTTTTTTATATTTCATAATCTAAATTTTAATCTATTTTTTGTATTTAACATCCCTTTTTTATTGTTCTTGTACGTTCTTCAAAAAATCTTAATTTTTTTTTTGGATAAAATCTTGTGTGAATTTACAAAAAATACGATTCTGCGTTTAATTTTTTTCCCTTATTGTCTTTACATATTTGGAGTTTAAACGCGTTATAAGTACGTTTTTTTTTTTAACATGATTACGTAGAATTCTTATTCTGAATAAATTATTTGTTTCCGCTTCATAACTGTTTCTAAATTACAGTGCATTTAATCTTGAAATGCACAGTAACATTTTATACTTTTTACGTTCTAAGGAATTTTCAGGATCGGTTAAAAATTAAATTACAGTAATGGTAATACTCAATATTAATGTCAGACGTGGATACTTCACTGTTTTGTATAATAATTTGTTATCTTGGCATCGATCAAGGTATTTAATATACAAAGCGTACAGATTAATAAGAATTTTAATTAATCCTTCTTCTATAGTATTCACCGTTCTTTTCGAGCTCGTACCATTTCAAATAGACTTTCGAATAGATTTCAAAGATTTGTCTGTTCAAATAAAACGCGATCTTTTTTATTTCCCTATCAGTCGTCCCGTTACTGTTCCGTAGTTTCCAACAGATTGCAGATTCGTTTAAAAAACATTTGTAACGAAAAACAAACCCACTCGCAGAAATGTTATTCAATATCGCATTTATAACTTTCATAGACATCCTCCTCTCATTGCTATCATTGTAAACAGATTGAAACTTCGTTTGCAAACACTCGCGATTAAAAAAAAAAAGAAAAAAAGAAGAATTAATCTTAAACAATTTTATCTCGTGTTCCATTTATAATTTTCATAATTGTCTTCCCGACGTTGTATCATTTTAAATGGCTTTTTTCTATCCATCTATGTTGCAGCGAGATCAACGGTCCTAATTACTAAATTGCACGATGTGTTCATACAAATTCACTTTTTATGAACGCGATGAAACGAAATGAAACCTAAGTAGAGATTTGTTTTCTCATCAAGTATAACGAGTTTTATACTTTGGATAGATTGCCTCGTTGTGAGAAGGTCTTAATCGTTTATAATTGCGATTAAGTAATTGCAATAAGTCATATTTTTAAGAAACGTTCTCACATGCTGTCACACACTCTAATTAGAAAAGGATCATGAAACATTCGGTTTATGATATTATTTGTTTGTAAATCTTCCTGCTTCCGGAAACTTTTTTAAATATGAAAATATTTATATACAAAATTAAATATTTTTTTCAATATCAACACTTCTTGCGTTTATGTTGTCCTAGTCAGAATTATATTATTTCGTGTATCCTGTTGCTCTTTATATGATAGTCCTCCCGTTGGCCGCGGATTCGTTATCAAGCCTGAGGCCCTCGTCACTAGTGTCACTATCGACAATAAAGGTACCCCACCCGCGACCGGACGATGGAGAACTCCAACACGGAATCGCAATCTCCCGCGAGCCCTGCCCGGGAGGGCGCCTCGAGCTCGGACTCGGAATGTGACTCGAGCTCGGCCTGCTCATGAGGGACCACCCCCTGAAAAACAGCGCACTGTATTCTGCCCTAAACCGTGCCCTAGAGGGTCTGGCAGCGTATTGGCTTACGCAGATAATGGACGGCGACGAGCTCACCTGGCCAGATTTTAAGGAACAATTCGCCGCGCACTTCGGTGGCTAAGAAGTAGCAGCCGCGTCGCTAATCAAGGTAGCCGAGGAACTACCGCGGGACGGCGAAACACCAGGAGCGTACGGAAATCGTATCATCACCCTCCTGGGGTCGAAGTGGCGAAATTCAACCAGGGAAGAGGTACTCGCCGCCACCGCCCTCCATCTGCTGGGCTCGCGCGATGAACAAACGTTTTAAACGACTAGCGCTCACGAGTGACATCACGTCGGTGAAACAATTCCAAAGAGAAATGAAGCCCTTCCTATAAGGGAATGGAATCGCTCGAAACTCATGCAACTATCCGCAGGTGTTTAAAATCGTGTTTTTACACCGCCAACGTAACGTCACGCCAGTCGAATCGAAAAATTATTACTAGACACCGAAGGTGAACAAAAAACGAGGTAAATAGGCTACCGATTGAATAATATCATAACGATCGTATCTCTGGTTTTTGCTCGTCTTTTATATTTGTTTCAAATGTATAAAATATAATCGTATCGATATCGTCCACGATTAAAGCCATCCATCCGCCATCGACGAGGAACGAACGATTATATTTTATCATTTATGCGAATCCTTCTCTTCTCTTCTTTCTCTATTTACGCCCCTCGCCTTGCTTCGTACCGCCGATGATTCACAATTCGATGCACCTGAACAGCTGGAACGTCGCAGATTTTTCCGTACGATAACAAACGTGTTTTTGATGGCCTGCTTTAAACCGTGACGATCGCCATGACGTGCATCAATTGTCGAATGATGTAGTGCGACGATACTCTTACGCAACTTTTTCTTACGCTGTTTTTTCCTCTATTCTTTCTTCCTGTGTGTTATCACATGATCATGAGATACCTGTATAGAAGATGCAAAGAGTCTGTGAAGAATTTACAGATATTTAAGATTATTATAATGATTAAGCAAAAGCTAAGACTCAAAATATTGCTCAAGATGTAATTATGTAATATTTACTCAATTTCTAGAAGACTGTTTATATCTTGTTGTTATTCTTGATATGGAGATAAATATAGTATACTTTATTAAGACCTAGATAAAAGACTTTTTTCTCGTTTCTCTTCTCCTACTTAATCACTAAGAGTTATATAACGTTTATTCGATAATTCTGCTTCTCCTGACCTTTCCACAAATGGTTGTTTATATCTCGACATTCTTGGTACTTTTAATCAAATTTTAATAACAGTACTTTACTCGTCAGAAGTAAATAAAAAAGCTCTAAGTAGAAGCAAGGATTTACTTACCTTTCCTTTCTCGAATCTCAGTTAGCAATGTTGTTCCTCTTGAAAGATTTTCCAAGTTTCCAAGACAATTTCCACGCTGGTAACATTGTATATATTTCAAGTATCGTGAACCACAGGAACTTGTTGAGGCAATATTGAAGAAAGCAAAGAGAATGAAGAAATTGTAGGAACTATGAGAGGCTACTCCTTCTTTCACAACTTATTTTCTCTTCGTTTGGGGGGAAAAACACAAATGAATGTAACGGTTGGTTTCATATACGTTTCAGCTATCTGCTACTATCGCATGGAGGAGGATCCTGAAAAGAAGGAAGCGAGGAAGAATCAACTTTTGAACGAAACAATACCATTTTACTTGACTAAATTCGACCAGATTATTGGCGAAAATGAAGGATATATCATTCCTTCTATCGTAAGATAGTTTATCCAAATTTAATGTTAAAATTTTTAGTCTTTGTGCAAACTGGGCCATGTTGTCCATAAAAAATTATTGAAACTTTGTTGCGACAAGACAGCTTTAATTGTTGAGAGCAGAGTGTATCTTTAAAATTCACTCCTGTTAGTTTATGTACAAATGAATTTGCCAAGATTTTCAGCTTTTAGATAATTATTCATGTATCTTCCTCATCAAGTTTGATAGAAATTATTACTATCGTAATCAAAGCAAAGATTAAGATATGTAAAATCATTTCTCTGGATATGACACTCTTGTTTAATGAGTGATAAATGATACCATTCGAAATATCATATTTATATAATATATAATGATACTTATAAGTGTAATCACTTAAGTACAGATATCTGAATTTTTCTCACTGTCACTGACATAGATACGTATTATCGTTCCTTAGATTACTTGACCAGTTTATTTCTTTCATCACTGTGTTATTATATAATAATAATAAATAATCACATTAAATTAATTTAGTATGATTATGTTGTTTAATAATACGTGTTTCATTGCAAAATATTTAGCGATTGAAGGGCTCATAGGAAACATGAAAGTGAAAGAATACTAGAATCTAGAGTTTACGATTTCAATCTCTTTAACGAGATATTTATCATATTACACAATTCCTGTAAATGTATTTGTAATTATATCGCCGAAGAATTGTATTTAATTAAGCTATGAAGTTGTGGAATCGTGAGAAGGATTATTTTTATAGAACTGTCTAATTTCCATTCGACATTGATTCAGGATACACATTACTCTTTTTTACATAATACCAGTTTTGTCATTTTTAATTAACAAACACCTGCAAAGGTTGAAGTTTCTAAAATTATCTTCTTTCGAACGGTCAATATCCTTCCACCGGGTAGGACACACCCACAGATCAGTCACTTATTCATCTCGTACATACGCACCAGCGTAACTGCCTTCGTTATAAGTTGTTGGAATAAACGGTGAAATATAACTTACTATACTGTGTCATATTCATTTAACCACCTCTTATCTTAACCGAAACAGGGGAACCACTACTTCGCGGCGTCGATTCACCGAATCGTAGCGAGAATTTACGCCTCTCGCTACTGCGACTGCGTCTCTCCGCGAACGGTCGTAACACATTGATCGACAGAAGTACTAAACTCTAATAACATAAATTTATATATTTTCTATTTCCCAGCCACCAGTTTTATAGATTTTTCTATCTTCTGTACTACTTTTATCCCTTTTATTTTTTCTTACATGAGATTATTGTAAATTTAATATCATTTGTTCGCAATATTTGTTATTTATCTTTCCTTGAATTTGAAATTTCGCGCTTCAATGTTGTGTGTTGTTCGACGTTTTATCGAACGATGTTTATCGAACTAGTTCATGAATACATACATAATCATTAAAGAATCTATAAACCTTACTAGTTTGTTTTTACTAAGTTTTGTTACAGAAAACATGTTCTCATAAATTTTCAACTTTAATTTATGGAAATTTATTAACCTTAAACTATAAAATCATTCAATGAGTCTTTCCGGATGTTTTTATGTAGTCATAATTTCACATATCAGCACAGCTCCACCAATAGGATAAGAGTTACGTGGAAGCAACAGGGGGGAAGAAGAACATATATTGATCTAAAGGTTATTTTTGTCTCATTCAAGTTTCTGTTAACCGGCTTGGAAATTTCCTGTGCTTGTTTCGACTTTGAAGTCTTAAAAAAAAAATTGTAAGTAAATAGTATATATATAGTATATATATCCTGAGTCAAAGTTTCTCTTTATAAATAATAAACCGTTTGAAAACTATATTTTGTATGTTTTTTCCTTATTCATAATTAAATAATAAATATGAAATACTTCTACAGAAAGCCGACATCCTTCAATTAACCGAACAGCAGATGATTTAAAAATTAGTAGTTGAAAGAAATAAATGTTATTACATGTTCATAATTGATCGATAAATTTAAGTATACAATTAGAAAATGTTTCTTCTGTATTGATAACTAAATAATACAGATAAGATACAAGATACTTGTACGAAAAGTCGGCGCGTCGTTCAATTAACGGAACAGCAGAGGATTTGAAAATTAGTAGTTGAAAGAAATAAATGTTATCATATGTTTATAATTGATCGATAAATTTAAGTATGCAATTAGAAAATGTTTCTTAAGTTTGGAAGAATATATAATCATGCTGAATGTTTTGTAGTTACGAAAGTTGTATACAAACATACATTGTACATACGACTAGTAATGGTACTAAATTACTGTTAGAGGGTCTTGGGTGTATAGAACCATATGGTTAAATTAATACTAGAGATAACGAATCGTGCGAATGTAATTAATATTTTGAAATGCGTTGTTTGCATTAATTGATAGTTTTCTTATAAACTTTTTTATAAACAATTTCATTGCTATAGAAAGAAAAAATAAATGCCGGTAATATGTCTATCCTACTTAAATAGAAAGTGCAATATTTTGTTATAATATTTGGCGCAAGTTTATACATTATTACATCCAAAAATAATATTCTTTTTATATCTAAGCTATATTAAAATATAAAGATACAAATAGCTATGCGAGTAGTTAGTAGTTGATGCTTTTTACTTAAATTGTCTTATACTTCATAATTTGTAATAATATAATTCTTGTCATCAATGATTCTTTGTTTTTACTTTGTATATATTATACTTCCAGGAAGATGCCGCTCTATAAATTGACTTACTTCCCAGTTACGGCATTGGCAGAACCAATCCGTTCTTCTTCAGCTATGCTAGTATTCCATTTGAAGATGAACGTATCAAAAAGGACGTCTGGCCAGAAATAAAGCCCTGTAAGCTTAAAATTTAAAGAAATTCTGTTTCTTAAATCTCATCTTTCCTAATTTAACTAAAGTAGCTAAATAAAGTAGAACACAATTATGCAGAGTATAACAGATATTATTGTTTACTCTCCATTGCTCTATAAGATATGTGGGAGAACAATAGGTATTGTTAAGGAGACAATGCCCTTTGTTTGCTGATAAATTATCAATAAATTAAATTATATCTTTCCAAAACAGATAACAGGAAGCTAGATATTTAAGAAGCATCATAATCTGTTTGTTCGATAGAATCTTTGATTCTATTAGTTGTATGTTTTTAGTGACTCCTTATGGCCAGCTTCCTATGCTCGTAGCTGATAGAAGGAAGGTTGCTCAGTCTACAGCTATTTGCCGTTACTTAGCCAAACAATATGACTTAGCTGGAAAGACTGACTGGGCAGATCTTCATATTGATGCCACTGTTGATACTATTCATGATATTCGTCATAGTGAGTATCCAGTGCTGTTTTGCATAAATCTTATGAGAATCTTGATAACAGATAGTACATATCTGTTCAGGTATTTATTAGTTGAAATCCGATTTAATATATGATTTAATCGAACGATACACGTATGTCAACAATACAAGACAAAGGATTAAAAAGGATTGTAATTCTATCTTCAGTATCATTTAAATTTCGCACAACACTGTATTCAAATTAGTATAACATTAGCGAATAGTATTTAACTGAAAACAAATTTTCAGAAATTGCCGCCTTCCACTATGAGGAGGACGAGAAGGTCAAAGCTGCAAAACGCAAGGCTGCTGAAGAGACGCTGCTGTTCATTTTAGAACGTTTGGACCAGCAAGTGAAGGAAAATGACGGCTACTTCTACGATGGTACTCTCTCTTGGGCTGATTTAACATTCGTTGCTCTGCTCGATTATTTGAACTTTATGTACAAGTCTGATCTGATCGAGAATTACGAGAATCTGAAGCTGCTGGAGAAAAAGGTCCTCCTTCTGCCCAAGATCAAAAACTGGATTGAGAGACGCCCAGTTAGCGAATTCTAAACTTCACGATTGCTTATGGTTTTATAAGCGTTTAAAGATTGCGGTCTTAGTGTGTTGAGAGAATGAAGAACGAATCGTGTTGATGGAAGTTTGTACGGAATATACTGATTGCTTTTAACATTCATTAGTTCCAGTTATTACCGATATTTTTGTCATTTAGTTAGGGTTTTCCCTTTAGATTACGTTGTGATAGAGAACTATTATTTGTGTATTCCTACAGAAACATACGAACTATATAAACTGTTGACACGATGTTGTGCTTTTGTATTATAGAGATAATAATAAAACCATCAAACAATCATTAATTATGTTTTTTATTATATTCATTAAGAATTGAAGATTACCTCCTTGGTGATCTTGATAATATCGTATTTTACAAATGTTGAACAAAAAAAAATGTATGATTATTTTATTCAATACATTATGAGGGTTGCTTTAAAAAAAATACGAGTTACATATTTCTTTGAAAAAAGCATGATTTTTATCGATACAATAATGTTCTTCTGTTATCGCTTTAAAGTTGAGTACTTCGTTGATTACACGAGAGAACTCGCCTACAGCAAACAAGATACGACCGTGTGTAAAGTAATTAATCTGTTTGCTCGTTGCTAGCTACACATAAGGCTTGCGTAAAAAAAGATATGCATTTCAGTTCAGGCGGAGAATTATGTAGGAAGTCATTTTGTCGATCAATAACTTAGTTAATAAAAGATCAAATTTTCATGTACATAAATGTAAGTAACGTTCAAGTATTAATCATTACATACAATTTTTGTATAATTCGATATCTTGGTCACTTACATCTTACAAATGATATATAGATAATATTTATGAGATACATTGGAGTTATCTTTTAGTTAACGCCATTTTTTCTTGTTTTCTCTGTACTTTTACTATTCTTCCAAAAATATCAAAGGATCGATGACTTCAAATTAAACTAGAATTGCTTCGGTATATTGTCAATCAATGGCTATTTGTATTCACATCTATATCAAAGGAAAACCGATTGCAAAATTAATTACCCTTGCAACTCCGCAATCTGAAACTATGTGTGATCGACCTTGAAGATGACAAATCTCAATGTTTGAAGTAGTACAAAAAGATGATAATTTAATTTCGCTTTATCAAACTGTACAAAATTTGTATACACATACAGAAAAAAAACGGAGTTCAAACATTAATCAACATGAATTATCGGTTATTATTGCTGAGTAATTATTAGGATTAGAGTTTTGGAGTATCGATCGTATCGAGTTTTAACTATCGGTTTCCGCAATTTATTGTTTTTCTAAATTATGTCTAAATGGTATCAGTTTTTGAATATTTTATAGTTTACACTCCAACATACTGACGTAAGCTATCGAAAATAATTGTAAATTATGCAATATCATTTTTTTTATATTTCATAATCTAAATTTTAATCTATTTTTTGTATTTAACATCCCTTTTTTATTGTTCTTGTACGTTCTTCAAAAAATCTTAATTTTTTTTTTGGATAAAATCTTGTGTGAATTTACAAAAAATACGATTCTGCGTTTAATTTTTTTCCCTTATTGTCTTTACATATTTGGAGTTTAAACGCGTTATAAGTACGTTTTTTTTTTTAACATGATTACGTAGAATTCTTATTCTGAATAAATTATTTGTTTCCGCTTCATAACTGTTTCTAAATTACAGTGCATTTAATCTTGAAATGCACAGTAACATTTTATACTTTTTACGTTCTAAGGAATTTTCAGGATCGGTTAAAAATTAAATTACAGTAATGGTAATACTCAATATTAATGTCAGACGTGGATACTTCACTGTTTTGTATAATAATTTGTTATCTTGGCATCGATCAAGGTATTTAATATACAAAGCGTACAGATTAATAAGAATTTTAATTAATCCTTCTTCTATAGTATTCACCGTTCTTTTCGAGCTCGTACCATTTCAAATAGACTTTCGAATAGATTTCAAAGATTTGTCTGTTCAAATAAAACGCGATCTTTTTTATTTCCCTATCAGTCGTCCCGTTACTGTTCCGTAGTTTCCAACAGATTGCAGATTCGTTTAAAAAACATTTGTAACGAAAAACAAACCCACTCGCAGAAATGTTATTCAATATCGCATTTATAACTTTCATAGACATCCTCCTCTCATTGCTATCATTGTAAACAGATTGAAACTTCGTTTGCAAACACTCGCGATTAAAAAAAAAAGAAAAAAAGAAGAATTAATCTTAAACAATTTTATCTCGTGTTCCATTTATAATTTTCATAATTGTCTTCCCGACGTTGTATCATTTTAAATGGCTTTTTTCTATCCATCTATGTTGCAGCGAGATCAACGGTCCTAATTACTAAATTGCACGATGTGTTCATACAAATTCACTTTTTATGAACGCGATGAAACGAAATGAAACCTAAGTAGAGATTTGTTTTCTCATCAAGTATAACGAGTTTTATACTTTGGATAGATTGCCTCGTTGTGAGAAGGTCTTAATCGTTTATAATTGCGATTAAGTAATTGCAATAAGTCATATTTTTAAGAAACGTTCTCACATGCTGTCACACACTCTAATTAGAAAAGGATCATGAAACATTCGGTTTATGATATTATTTGTTTGTAAATCTTCCTGCTTCCGGAAACTTTTTTAAATATGAAAATATTTATATACAAAATTAAATATTTTTTTCAATATCAACACTTCTTGCGTTTATGTTGTCCTAGTCAGAATTATATTATTTCGTGTATCCTGTTGCTCTTTATATGATAGTCCTCCCGTTGGCCGCGGATTCGTTATCAAGCCTGAGGCCCTCGTCACTAGTGTCACTATCGACAATAAAGGTACCCCACCCGCGACCGGACGATGGAGAACTCCAACACGGAATCGCAATCTCCCGCGAGCCCTGCCCGGGAGGGCGCCTCGAGCTCGGACTCGGAATGTGACTCGAGCTCGGCCTGTTCATGAGGGACCACCCCCTGAAAAACAGCGCACTGTATTCTGCCCTAAACCGTGCCCTAGAGGGTCTGGCAGCGTATTGGCTTACGCAGATAATGGACGGCGACGAGCTCACCTGGCCAGATTTTAAGGAACAATTCGCCGCGCACTTCGGTGGCTAAGAAGTAGCAGCCGCGTCGCTAATCAAGGTAGCCGAGGAACTACCGCGGGACGGCGAAACACCAGGAGCGTACGGAAATCGTATCATCACCCTCCTGGGGTCGAAGTGGCGAAATTCAACCAGGGAAGAGGTACTCGCCGCCACCGCCCTCCATCTGCTGGGCTCGCGCGATGAACAAACGTTTTAAACGACTAGCGCTCACGAGTGACATCACGTCGGTGAAACAATTCCAAAGAGAAATGAAGCCCTTCCTATACACGGAGTGGCCAACGCCCCCGCCGTGGAGGTCATTAGCGAGCTCCGGAAACAAACGAGGCAGGTCACCCGCCCCCTGGACCAGGTGTGGCCACTGCGGTATTTACGGACATCCGACATTCGAATGCCGCAAGAGGGCGAAGTGGGAACCGAAGAAGGACCCTCGACGCCCGGAGGAAAGCCGACCGGCTGCACCACCAAAAGCGTTGTGCTTTCACTGCCACATGCCGGGACACATCGCGTCTCGCTGTCCATCGCGGCGAGAAGAAAAACATTGCCCCGAGGACGAGCGCCGGGTCGATGCCTGCGTGGTGGAAGCCCCGACGGGTAGACTAAGCCAGCAGGCCACACACGAGGACGTGTAAGTGTCAGGATGGCCGAGTCGGAGACGAAAGGACGCCGGGGCCCCTCTGGAACTTCAGGACAACACCCTAACCTTGCAACCTAGAGCCTAATATAGCCATAACGAAACAATCGCAAGTATCCAAACCGATAGCAATCGTAGCAATTTGAAGCAAGGTGAGTAACTGATGAGATGACTTTGCATTTGTCTCACCACAGAGACAGACGTTCAAGAATTCATTGTGAAAAGACGAGTACAAACAAGATACGTATGTCTTTCCGTTAAGCGAATGTTACAGTTTGTTTGCAAAAGTCAGTTTTTAGATTATAGAATCGTAGATAGAATTTAGAGGATAGAAACTTTTAGTAGTCACTTTTAGTTTAGTAAAGTCTTATCGACAATAAGCAGACTACGTTATGATACAACGATTCCAACTGAAGATTTCTATCGACATCACGAATTCGATGGCTTCCAAATTTTCTTCTCTGCAATCTCAGACGCTCAACTCGAAAGAATCTTTTAGATGCCCCGACAAACACTCGACTCAGGTTATCTATTATCGTAATCTTCCTACGGGATTTTTTTTAACTGCGTTGCGTTAACGAATAACGGGATAACATCACGTTTCTCTCAACGCCTTTCAACGTTCTACAACTTTTATTCTTTGCAAATCCCTGTCTCTATATGATAAACGCTGGTTATCCGCGGAAGGAGCGAGGACAACGAGGTGTTACTCGATGATCAAAGACAGGAAGATCCTGGTACGCGATAACGTTACTAATTTCCAATTACGATATGTGTGATTACGTAACATCTGCTGTCTGCATAATGCGTTAACGATCCGCGCGTTGATCGCATAAATATAAATCGAAGGGAATGGAATCGCTCGAAACTCATGCAACTATCCGCAGGTGTTTAAAATCGTGTTTTTACACCGCCAACGTAACGTCACGCCAGTCGAATCGAAAAATTATTACTAGACACCGAAGGTGAACAAAAAACGAGGTAAATAGGCTACCGATTGAATAATATCATAACGATCGTATCTCTGGTTTTTGCTCGTCTTTTATATTTGTTTCAAATGTATAAAATATAATCGTATCGATATCGTCCACGATTAAAGCCATCCATCCGCCATCGACGAGGAACGAACGATTATATTTTATCATTTATGCGAATCCTTCTCTTCTCTTCTTTCTCTATTTACGCCCCTCGCCTTGCTTCGTACCGCCGATGATTCACAATTCGATGCACCTGAACAGCTGGAACGTCGCAGATTTTTCCGTACGATAACAAACGTGTTTTTGATGGCCTGCTTTAAACCGTGACGATCGCCATGACGTGCATCAATTGTCGAATGATGTAGTGCGACGATACTCTTACGCAACTTTTTCTTACGCTGTTTTTTCCTCTATTCTTTCTTCCTGTGTGTTATCACATGATCATGAGATACCTGTATAGAAGATGCAAAGAGTCTGTGAAGAATTTACAGATATTTAAGATTATTATAATGATTAAGCAAAAGCTAAGACTCAAAATATTGCTCAAGATGTAATTATGTAATATTTACTCAATTTCTAGAAGACTGTTTATATCTTGTTGTTATTCTTGATATGGAGATAAATATAGTATACTTTATTAAGACCTAGATAAAAGACTTTTTTCTCGTTTCTCTTCTCCTACTTAATCACTAAGAGTTATATAACGTTTATTCGATAATTCTGCTTCTCCTGACCTTTCCACAAATGGTTGTTTATATCTCGACATTCTTGGTACTTTTAATCAAATTTTAATAACAGTACTTTACTCGTCAGAAGTAAATAAAAAAGCTCTAAGTAGAAGCAAGGATTTACTTACCTTTCCTTTCTCGAATCTCAGTTAGCAATGTTGTTCCTCTTGAAAGATTTTCCAAGTTTCCAAGACAATTTCCACGCTGGTAACATTGTATATATTTCAAGTATCGTGAACCACAGGAACTTGTTGAGGCAATATTGAAGAAAGCAAAGAGAATGAAGAAATTGTAGGAACTATGAGAGGCTACTCCTTCTTTCACAACTTATTTTCTCTTCGTTTGGGGGGAAAAACACAAATGAATGTAACGGTTGGTTTCATATACGTTTCAGCTATCTGCTACTATCGCATGGAGGAGGATCCTGAAAAGAAGGAAGCGAGGAAGAATCAACTTTTGAACGAAACAATACCATTTTACTTGACTAAATTCGACCAGATTATTGGCGAAAATGAAGGATATATCATTCCTTCTATCGTAAGATAGTTTATCCAAATTTAATGTTAAAATTTTTAGTCTTTGTGCAAACTGGGCCATGTTGTCCATAAAAAATTATTGAAACTTTGTTGCGACAAGACAGCTTTAATTGTTGAGAGCAGAGTGTATCTTTAAAATTCACTCCTGTTAGTTTATGTACAAATGAATTTGCCAAGATTTTCAGCTTTTAGATAATTATTCATGTATCTTCCTCATCAAGTTTGATAGAAATTATTACTATCGTAATCAAAGCAAAGATTAAGATATGTAAAATCATTTCTCTGGATATGACACTCTTGTTTAATGAGTGATAAATGATACCATTCGAAATATCATATTTATATAATATATAATGATACTTATAAGTGTAATCACTTAAGTACAGATATCTGAATTTTTCTCACTGTCACTGACATAGATACGTATTATCGTTCCTTAGATTACTTGACCAGTTTATTTCTTTCATCACTGTGTTATTATATAATAATAATAAATAATCACATTAAATTAATTTAGTATGATTATGTTGTTTAATAATACGTGTTTCATTGCAAAATATTTAGCGATTGAAGGGCTCATAGGAAACATGAAAGTGAAAGAATACTAGAATCTAGAGTTTACGATTTCAATCTCTTTAACGAGATATTTATCATATTACACAATTCCTGTAAATGTATTTGTAATTATATCGCCGAAGAATTGTATTTAATTAAGCTATGAAGTTGTGGAATCGTGAGAAGGATTATTTTTATAGAACTGTCTAATTTCCATTCGACATTGATTCAGGATACACATTACTCTTTTTTACATAATACCAGTTTTGTCATTTTTAATTAACAAACACCTCCAAAGGTTGAAGTTTCTAAAATTATCTTCTTTCGAACGGTCAATATCCTTCCACCGGGTAGGACACACCCACAGATCAGTCACTTATTCATCTCGTACATACGCACCAGCGTAACTGCCTTCGTTATAAGTTGTTGGAATAAACGGTGAAATATAACTTACTATACTGTGTCATATTCATTTAACCACCTCTTATCTTAACCGAAACAGGGGAACCACTACTTCGCGGCGTCGATTCACCGAATCGTAGCGAGAATTTACGCCTCTCGCTACTGCGACTGCGTCTCTCCGCGAACGGTCGTAACACATTGATCGACAGAAGTACTAAACTCTAATAACATAAATTTATATATTTTCTATTTCCCAGCCACCAGTTTTATAGATTTTTCTATCTTCTGTACTACTTTTATCCCTTTTATTTTTTCTTACATGAGATTATTGTAAATTTAATATCATTTGTTCGCAATATTTGTTATTTATCTTTCCTTGAATTTGAAATTTCGCGCTTCAATGTTGTGTGTTGTTCGACGTTTTATCGAACGATGTTTATCGAACTAGTTCATGAATACATACATAATCATTAAAGAATCTATAAACCTTACTAGTTTGTTTTTACTAAGTTTTGTTACAGAAAACATGTTCTCATAAATTTTCAACTTTAATTTATGGAAATTTATTAACCTTAAACTATAAAATCATTCAATGAGTCTTTCCGGATGTTTTTATGTAGTCATAATTTCACATATCAGCACAGCTCCACCAATAGGATAAGAGTTACGTGGAAGCAACAGGGGGGAAGAAGAACATATATTGATCTAAAGGTTATTTTTGTCTCATTCAAGTTTCTGTTAACCGGCTTGGAAATTTCCTGTGCTTGTTTCGACTTTGAAGTCTTAAAAAAAAAATTGTAAGTAAATAGTATATATATAGTATATATATCCTGAGTCAAAGTTTCTCTTTATAAATAATAAACCGTTTGAAAACTATATTTTGTATGTTTTTTCCTTATTCATAATTAAATAATAAATATGAAATACTTCTACAGAAAGCCGACATCCTTCAATTAACCGAACAGCAGATGATTTAAAAATTAGTAGTTGAAAGAAATAAATGTTATTACATGTTCATAATTGATCGATAAATTTAAGTATACAATTAGAAAATGTTTCTTCTGTATTGATAACTAAATAATACAGATAAGATACAAGATACTTGTACGAAAAGTCGGCGCGTCGTTCAATTAACGGAACAGCAGAGGATTTGAAAATTAGTAGTTGAAAGAAATAAATGTTATCATATGTTTATAATTGATCGATAAATTTAAGTATGCAATTAGAAAATGTTTCTTAAGTTTGGAAGAATATATAATCATGCTGAATGTTTTGTAGTTACGAAAGTTGTATACAAACATACATTGTACATACGACTAGTAATGGTACTAAATTACTGTTAGAGGGTCTTGGGTGTATAGAACCATATGGTTAAATTAATACTAGAGATAACGAATCGTGCGAATGTAATTAATATTTTGAAATGCGTTGTTTGCATTAATTGATAGTTTTCTTATAAACTTTTTTATAAACAATTTCATTGCTATAGAAAGAAAAAATAAATGCCGGTAATATGTCTATCCTACTTAAATAGAAAGTGCAATATTTTGTTATAATATTTGGCGCAAGTTTATACATTATTACATCCAAAAATAATATTCTTTTTATATCTAAGCTATATTAAAATATAAAGATACAAATAGCTATGCGAGTAGTTAGTAGTTGATGCTTTTTACTTAAATTGTCTTATACTTCATAATTTGTAATAATATAATTCTTGTCATCAATGATTCTTTGTTTTTACTTTGTATATATTATACTTCCAGGAAGATGCCGCTCTATAAATTGACTTACTTCCCAGTTACGGCATTGGCAGAACCAATCCGTTCTTCTTCAGCTATGCTAGTATTCCATTTGAAGATGAACGTATCAAAAAGGACGTCTGGCCAGAAATAAAGCCCTGTAAGCTTAAAATTTAAAGAAATTCTGTTTCTTAAATCTCATCTTTCCTAATTTAACTAAAGTAGCTAAATAAAGTAGAACACAATTATGCAGAGTATAACAGATATTATTGTTTACTCTCCATTGCTCTATAAGATATGTGGGAGAACAATAGGTATTGTTAAGGAGACAATGCCCTTTGTTTGCTGATAAATTATCAATAAATTAAATTATATCTTTCCAAAACAGATAACAGGAAGCTAGATATTTAAGAAGCATCATAATCTGTTTGTTCGATAGAATCTTTGATTCTATTAGTTGTATGTTTTTAGTGACTCCTTATGGCCAGCTTCCTATGCTCGTAGCTGATAGAAGGAAGGTTGCTCAGTCTACAGCTATTTGCCGTTACTTAGCCAAACAATATGACTTAGCTGGAAAGACTGACTGGGCAGATCTTCATATTGATGCCACTGTTGATACTATTCATGATATTCGTCATAGTGAGTATCCAGTGCTGTTTTGCATAAATCTTATGAGAATCTTGATAACAGATAGTACATATCTGTTCAGGTATTTATTAGTTGAAATCCGATTTAATATATGATTTAATCGAACGATACACGTATGTCAACAATACAAGACAAAGGATTAAAAAGGATTGTAATTCTATCTTCAGTATCATTTAAATTTCGCACAACACTGTATTCAAATTAGTATAACATTAGCGAATAGTATTTAACTGAAAACAAATTTTCAGAAATTGCCGCCTTCCACTATGAGGAGGACGAGAAGGTCAAAGCTGCAAAACGCAAGGCTGCTGAAGAGACGCTGCTGTTCATTTTAGAACGTTTGGACCAGCAAGTGAAGGAAAATGACGGCTACTTCTACGATGGTACTCTCTCTTGGGCTGATTTAACATTCGTTGCTCTGCTCGATTATTTGAACTTTATGTACAAGTCTGATCTGATCGAGAATTACGAGAATCTGAAGCTGCTGGAGAAAAAGGTCCTCCTTCTGCCCAAGATCAAAAACTGGATTGAGAGACGCCCAGTTAGCGAATTCTAAACTTCACGATTGCTTATGGTTTTATAAGCGTTTAAAGATTGCGGTCTTAGTGTGTTGAGAGAATGAAGAACGAATCGTGTTGATGGAAGTTTGTACGGAATATACTGATTGCTTTTAACATTCATTAGTTCCAGTTATTACCGATATTTTTGTCATTTAGTTAGGGTTTTCCCTTTAGATTACGTTGTGATAGAGAACTATTATTTGTGTATTCCTACAGAAACATACGAACTATATAAACTGTTGACACGATGTTGTGCTTTTGTATTATAGAGATAATAATAAAACCATCAAACAATCATTAATTATGTTTTTTATTATATTCATTAAGAATTGAAGATTACCTCCTTGGTGATCTTGATAATATCGTATTTTACAAATGTTGAACAAAAAAAAATGTATGATTATTTTATTCAATACATTATGAGGGTTGCTTTAAAAAAAATACGAGTTACATATTTCTTTGAAAAAAGCATGATTTTTATCGATACAATAATGTTCTTCTGTTATCGCTTTAAAGTTGAGTACTTCGTTGATTACACGAGAGAACTCGCCTACAGCAAACAAGATACGACCGTGTGTAAAGTAATTAATCTGTTTGCTCGTTGCTAGCTACACATAAGGCTTGCGTAAAAAAAGATATGCATTTCAGTTCAGGCGGAGAATTATGTAGGAAGTCATTTTGTCGATCAATAACTTAGTTAATAAAAGATCAAATTTTCATGTACATAAATGTAAGTAACGTTCAAGTATTAATCATTACATACAATTTTTGTATAATTCGATATCTTGGTCACTTACATCTTACAAATGATATATAGATAATATTTATGAGATACATTGGAGTTATCTTTTAGTTAACGCCATTTTTTCTTGTTTTCTCTGTACTTTTACTATTCTTCCAAAAATATCAAAGGATCGATGACTTCAAATTAAACTAGAATTGCTTCGGTATATTGTCAATCAATGGCTATTTGTATTCACATCTATATCAAAGGAAAACCGATTGCAAAATTAATTACCCTTGCAACTCCGCAATCTGAAACTATGTGTGATCGACCTTGAAGATGACAAATCTCAATGTTTGAAGTAGTACAAAAAGATGATAATTTAATTTCGCTTTATCAAACTGTACAAAATTTGTATACACATACAGAAAAAAAACGGAGTTCAAACATTAATCAACATGAATTATCGGTTATTATTGCTGAGTAATTATTAGGATTAGAGTTTTGGAGTATCGATCGTATCGAGTTTTAACTATCGGTTTCCGCAATTTATTGTTTTTCTAAATTATGTCTAAATGGTATCAGTTTTTGAATATTTTATAGTTTACACTCCAACATACTGACGTAAGCTATCGAAAATAATTGTAAATTATGCAATATCATTTTTTTTATATTTCATAATCTAAATTTTAATCTATTTTTTGTATTTAACATCCCTTTTTTATTGTTCTTGTACGTTCTTCAAAAAATCTTAATTTTTTTTTTGGATAAAATCTTGTGTGAATTTACAAAAAATACGATTCTGCGTTTAATTTTTTTCCCTTATTGTCTTTACATATTTGGAGTTTAAACGCGTTATAAGTACGTTTTTTTTTTTAACATGATTACGTAGAATTCTTATTCTGAATAAATTATTTGTTTCCGCTTCATAACTGTTTCTAAATTACAGTGCATTTAATCTTGAAATGCACAGTAACATTTTATACTTTTTACGTTCTAAGGAATTTTCAGGATCGGTTAAAAATTAAATTACAGTAATGGTAATACTCAATATTAATGTCAGACGTGGATACTTCACTGTTTTGTATAATAATTTGTTATCTTGGCATCGATCAAGGTATTTAATATACAAAGCGTACAGATTAATAAGAATTTTAATTAATCCTTCTTCTATAGTATTCACCGTTCTTTTCGAGCTCGTACCATTTCAAATAGACTTTCGAATAGATTTCAAAGATTTGTCTGTTCAAATAAAACGCGATCTTTTTTATTTCCCTATCAGTCGTCCCGTTACTGTTCCGTAGTTTCCAACAGATTGCAGATTCGTTTAAAAAACATTTGTAACGAAAAACAAACCCACTCGCAGAAATGTTATTCAATATCGCATTTATAACTTTCATAGACATCCTCCTCTCATTGCTATCATTGTAAACAGATTGAAACTTCGTTTGCAAACACTCGCGATTAAAAAAAAAAGAAAAAAAGAAGAATTAATCTTAAACAATTTTATCTCGTGTTCCATTTATAATTTTCATAATTGTCTTCCCGACGTTGTATCATTTTAAATGGCTTTTTTCTATCCATCTATGTTGCAGCGAGATCAACGGTCCTAATTACTAAATTGCACGATGTGTTCATACAAATTCACTTTTTATGAACGCGATGAAACGAAATGAAACCTAAGTAGAGATTTGTTTTCTCATCAAGTATAACGAGTTTTATACTTTGGATAGATTGCCTCGTTGTGAGAAGGTCTTAATCGTTTATAATTGCGATTAAGTAATTGCAATAAGTCATATTTTTAAGAAACGTTCTCACATGCTGTCACACACTCTAATTAGAAAAGGATCATGAAACATTCGGTTTATGATATTATTTGTTTGTAAATCTTCCTGCTTCCGGAAACTTTTTTAAATATGAAAATATTTATATACAAAATTAAATATTTTTTTCAATATCAACACTTCTTGCGTTTATGTTGTCCTAGTCAGAATTATATTATTTCGTGTATCCTGTTGCTCTTTATATGATAGTCCTCCCGTTGGCCGCGGATTCGTTATCAAGCCTGAGGCCCTCGTCACTAGTGTCACTATCGACAATAAAGGTACCCCACCCGCGACCGGACGATGGAGAACTCCAACACGGAATCGCAATCTCCCGCGAGCCCTGCCCGGGAGGGCGCCTCGAGCTCGGACTCGGAATGTGACTCGAGCTCGGCCTGCTCATGAGGGACCACCCCCTGAAAAACAGCGCACTGTATTCTGCCCTAAACCGTGCCCTAGAGGGTCTGGCAGCGTATTGGCTTACGCAGATAATGGACGGCGACGAGCTCACCTGGCCAGATTTTAAGGAACAATTCGCCGCGCACTTCGGTGGCTAAGAAGTAGCAGCCGCGTCGCTAATCAAGGTAGCCGAGGAACTACCGCGGGACGGCGAAACACCAGGAGCGTACGGAAATCGTATCATCACCCTCCTGGGGTCGAAGTGGCGAAATTCAACCAGGGAAGAGGTACTCGCCGCCACCGCCCTCCATCTGCTGGGCTCGCGCGATGAACAAACGTTTTAAACGACTAGCGCTCACGAGTGACATCACGTCGGTGAAACAATTCCAAAGAGAAATGAAGCCCTTCCTATACACGGAGTGGCCAACGCCCCCGCCGTGGAGGTCATTAGCGAGCTCCGGAAACAAACGAGGCAGGTCACCCGCCCCCTGGACCAGGTGTGGCCACTGCGGTATTTACGGACATCCGACATTCGAATGCCGCAAGAGGGCGAAGTGGGAACCGAAGAAGGACCCTCGACGCCCGGAGGAAAGCCGACCGGCTGCACCACCAAAAGCGTTGTGCTTTCACTGCCACATGCCGGGACACATCGCGTCTCGCTGTCCATCGCGGCGAGAAGAAAAACATTGCCCCGAGGACGAGCGCCGGGTCGATGCCTGCGTGGTGGAAGCCCCGACGGGTAGACTAAGCCAGCAGGCCACACACGAGGACGTGTAAGTGTCAGGATGGCCGAGTCGGAGACGAAAGGACGCCGGGGCCCCTCTGGAACTTCAGGACAACACCCTAACCTTGCAACCTAGAGCCTAATATAGCCATAACGAAACAATCGCAAGTATCCAAACCGATAGCAATCGTAGCAATTTGAAGCAAGGTGAGTAACTGATGAGATGACTTTGCATTTGTCTCACCACAGAGACAGACGTTCAAGAATTCATTGTGAAAAGACGAGTACAAACAAGATACGTATGTCTTTCCGTTAAGCGACAGTTTGTTTGCAAAAGTCAGTTTTTAGATTATAGAATCGTAGATAGAATTTAGAGGATAGAAACTTTTAGTAGTCACTTTTAGTTTAGTAAAGTCTTATCGACAATAAGCAGACTACGTTATGATACAACGATTCCAACTGAAGATTTCTATCGACATCACGAATTCGATGGCTTCCAAATTTTCTTCTCTGCAATCTCAGACGCTCAACTCGAAAGAATCTTTTAGATGCCCCGACAAACACTCGACTCAGGTTATCTATTATCGTAATCTTCCTACGGGATTTTTTTTAACTGCGTTGCGTTAACGAATAACGGGATAACATCACGTTTCTCTCAACGCCTTTCAACGTTCTACAACTTTTATTCTTTGCAAATCCCTGTCTCTATATGATAAACGCTGGTTATCCGCGGAAGGAGCGAGGACAACGAGGTGTTACTCGATGATCAAAGACAGGAAGATCCTGGTACGCGATAACGTTACTAATTTCCAATTACGATATGTGTGATTACGTAACATCTGCTGTCTGCATAATGCGTTAACGATCCGCGCGTTGATCGCATAAATATAAATCGAAGGGAATGGAATCGCTCGAAACTCATGCAACTATCCGCAGGTGTTTAAAATCGTGTTTTTACACCGCCAACGTAACGTCACGCCAGTCGAATCGAAAAATTATTACTAGACACCGAAGGTGAACAAAAAACGAGGTAAATAGGCTACCGATTGAATAATATCATAACGATCGTATCTCTGGTTTTTGCTCGTCTTTTATATTTGTTTCAAATGTATAAAATATAATCGTATCGATATCGTCCACGATTAAAGCCATCCATCCGCCATCGACGAGGAACGAACGATTATATTTTATCATTTATGCGAATCCTTCTCTTCTCTTCTTTCTCTATTTACGCCCCTCGCCTTGCTTCGTACCGCCGATGATTCACAATTCGATGCACCTGAACAGCTGGAACGTCGCAGATTTTTCCGTACGATAACAAACGTGTTTTTGATGGCCTGCTTTAAACCGTGACGATCGCCATGACGTGCATCAATTGTCGAATGATGTAGTGCGACGATACTCTTACGCAACTTTTTCTTACGCTGTTTTTTCCTCTATTCTTTCTTCCTGTGTGTTATCACATGATCATGAGATACCTGTATAGAAGATGCAAAGAGTCTGTGAAGAATTTACAGATATTTAAGATTATTATAATGATTAAGCAAAAGCTAAGACTCAAAATATTGCTCAAGATGTAATTATGTAATATTTACTCAATTTCTAGAAGACTGTTTATATCTTGTTGTTATTCTTGATATGGAGATAAATATAGTATACTTTATTAAGACCTAGATAAAAGACTTTTTTCTCGTTTCTCTTCTCCTACTTAATCACTAAGAGTTATATAACGTTTATTCGATAATTCTGCTTCTCCTGACCTTTCCACAAATGGTTGTTTATATCTCGACATTCTTGGTACTTTTAATCAAATTTTAATAACAGTACTTTACTCGTCAGAAGTAAATAAAAAAGCTCTAAGTAGAAGCAAGGATTTACTTACCTTTCCTTTCTCGAATCTCAGTTAGCAATGTTGTTCCTCTTGAAAGATTTTCCAAGTTTCCAAGACAATTTCCACGCTGGTAACATTGTATATATTTCAAGTATCGTGAACCACAGGAACTTGTTGAGGCAATATTGAAGAAAGCAAAGAGAATGAAGAAATTGTAGGAACTATGAGAGGCTACTCCTTCTTTCACAACTTATTTTCTCTTCGTTTGGGGGGAAAAACACAAATGAATGTAACGGTTGGTTTCATATACGTTTCAGCTATCTGCTACTATCGCATGGAGGAGGATCCTGAAAAGAAGGAAGCGAGGAAGAATCAACTTTTGAACGAAACAATACCATTTTACTTGACTAAATTCGACCAGATTATTGGCGAAAATGAAGGATATATCATTCCTTCTATCGTAAGATAGTTTATCCAAATTTAATGTTAAAATTTTTAGTCTTTGTGCAAACTGGGCCATGTTGTCCATAAAAAATTATTGAAACTTTGTTGCGACAAGACAGCTTTAATTGTTGAGAGCAGAGTGTATCTTTAAAATTCACTCCTGTTAGTTTATGTACAAATGAATTTGCCAAGATTTTCAGCTTTTAGATAATTATTCATGTATCTTCCTCATCAAGTTTGATAGAAATTATTACTATCGTAATCAAAGCAAAGATTAAGATATGTAAAATCATTTCTCTGGATATGACACTCTTGTTTAATGAGTGATAAATGATACCATTCGAAATATCATATTTATATAATATATAATGATACTTATAAGTGTAATCACTTAAGTACAGATATCTGAATTTTTCTCACTGTCACTGACATAGATACGTATTATCGTTCCTTAGATTACTTGACCAGTTTATTTCTTTCATCACTGTGTTATTATATAATAATAATAAATAATCACATTAAATTAATTTAGTATGATTATGTTGTTTAATAATACGTGTTTCATTGCAAAATATTTAGCGATTGAAGGGCTCATAGGAAACATGAAAGTGAAAGAATACTAGAATCTAGAGTTTACGATTTCAATCTCTTTAACGAGATATTTATCATATTACACAATTCCTGTAAATGTATTTGTAATTATATCGCCGAAGAATTGTATTTAATTAAGCTATGAAGTTGTGGAATCGTGAGAAGGATTATTTTTATAGAACTGTCTAATTTCCATTCGACATTGATTCAGGATACACATTACTCTTTTTTACATAATACCAGTTTTGTCATTTTTAATTAACAAACACCTCCAAAGGTTGAAGTTTCTAAAATTATCTTCTTTCGAACGGTCAATATCCTTCCACCGGGTAGGACACACCCACAGATCAGTCACTTATTCATCTCGTACATACGCACCAGCGTAACTGCCTTCGTTATAAGTTGTTGGAATAAACGGTGAAATATAACTTACTATACTGTGTCATATTCATTTAACCACCTCTTATCTTAACCGAAACAGGGGAACCACTACTTCGCGGCGTCGATTCACCGAATCGTAGCGAGAATTTACGCCTCTCGCTACTGCGACTGCGTCTCTCCGCGAACGGTCGTAACACATTGATCGACAGAAGTACTAAACTCTAATAACATAAATTTATATATTTTCTATTTCCCAGCCACCAGTTTTATAGATTTTTCTATCTTCTGTACTACTTTTATCCCTTTTATTTTTTCTTACATGAGATTATTGTAAATTTAATATCATTTGTTCGCAATATTTGTTATTTATCTTTCCTTGAATTTGAAATTTCGCGCTTCAATGTTGTGTGTTGTTCGACGTTTTATCGAACGATGTTTATCGAACTAGTTCATGAATACATACATAATCATTAAAGAATCTATAAACCTTACTAGTTTGTTTTTACTAAGTTTTGTTACAGAAAACATGTTCTCATAAATTTTCAACTTTAATTTATGGAAATTTATTAACCTTAAACTATAAAATCATTCAATGAGTCTTTCCGGATGTTTTTATGTAGTCATAATTTCACATATCAGCACAGCTCCACCAATAGGATAAGAGTTACGTGGAAGCAACAGGGGGGAAGAAGAACATATATTGATCTAAAGGTTATTTTTGTCTCATTCAAGTTTCTGTTAACCGGCTTGGAAATTTCCTGTGCTTGTTTCGACTTTGAAGTCTTAAAAAAAAAATTGTAAGTAAATAGTATATATATAGTATATATATCCTGAGTCAAAGTTTCTCTTTATAAATAATAAACCGTTTGAAAACTATATTTTGTATGTTTTTTCCTTATTCATAATTAAATAATAAATATGAAATACTTCTACAGAAAGCCGACATCCTTCAATTAACCGAACAGCAGATGATTTAAAAATTAGTAGTTGAAAGAAATAAATGTTATTACATGTTCATAATTGATCGATAAATTTAAGTATACAATTAGAAAATGTTTCTTCTGTATTGATAACTAAATAATACAGATAAGATACAAGATACTTGTACGAAAAGTCGGCGCGTCGTTCAATTAACGGAACAGCAGAGGATTTGAAAATTAGTAGTTGAAAGAAATAAATGTTATCATATGTTTATAATTGATCGATAAATTTAAGTATGCAATTAGAAAATGTTTCTTAAGTTTGGAAGAATATATAATCATGCTGAATGTTTTGTAGTTACGAAAGTTGTATACAAACATACATTGTACATACGACTAGTAATGGTACTAAATTACTGTTAGAGGGTCTTGGGTGTATAGAACCATATGGTTAAATTAATACTAGAGATAACGAATCGTGCGAATGTAATTAATATTTTGAAATGCGTTGTTTGCATTAATTGATAGTTTTCTTATAAACTTTTTTATAAACAATTTCATTGCTATAGAAAGAAAAAATAAATGCCGGTAATATGTCTATCCTACTTAAATAGAAAGTGCAATATTTTGTTATAATATTTGGCGCAAGTTTATACATTATTACATCCAAAAATAATATTCTTTTTATATCTAAGCTATATTAAAATATAAAGATACAAATAGCTATGCGAGTAGTTAGTAGTTGATGCTTTTTACTTAAATTGTCTTATACTTCATAATTTGTAATAATATAATTCTTGTCATCAATGATTCTTTGTTTTTACTTTGTATATATTATACTTCCAGGAAGATGCCGCTCTATAAATTGACTTACTTCCCAGTTACGGCATTGGCAGAACCAATCCGTTCTTCTTCAGCTATGCTAGTATTCCATTTGAAGATGAACGTATCAAAAAGGACGTCTGGCCAGAAATAAAGCCCTGTAAGCTTAAAATTTAAAGAAATTCTGTTTCTTAAATCTCATCTTTCCTAATTTAACTAAAGTAGCTAAATAAAGTAGAACACAATTATGCAGAGTATAACAGATATTATTGTTTACTCTCCATTGCTCTATAAGATATGTGGGAGAACAATAGGTATTGTTAAGGAGACAATGCCCTTTGTTTGCTGATAAATTATCAATAAATTAAATTATATCTTTCCAAAACAGATAACAGGAAGCTAGATATTTAAGAAGCATCATAATCTGTTTGTTCGATAGAATCTTTGATTCTATTAGTTGTATGTTTTTAGTGACTCCTTATGGCCAGCTTCCTATGCTCGTAGCTGATAGAAGGAAGGTTGCTCAGTCTACAGCTATTTGCCGTTACTTAGCCAAACAATATGACTTAGCTGGAAAGACTGACTGGGCAGATCTTCATATTGATGCCACTGTTGATACTATTCATGATATTCGTCATAGTGAGTATCCAGTGCTGTTTTGCATAAATCTTATGAGAATCTTGATAACAGATAGTACATATCTGTTCAGGTATTTATTAGTTGAAATCCGATTTAATATATGATTTAATCGAACGATACACGTATGTCAACAATACAAGACAAAGGATTAAAAAGGATTGTAATTCTATCTTCAGTATCATTTAAATTTCGCACAACACTGTATTCAAATTAGTATAACATTAGCGAATAGTATTTAACTGAAAACAAATTTTCAGAAATTGCCGCCTTCCACTATGAGGAGGACGAGAAGGTCAAAGCTGCAAAACGCAAGGCTGCTGAAGAGACGCTGCTGTTCATTTTAGAACGTTTGGACCAGCAAGTGAAGGAAAATGACGGCTACTTCTACGATGGTACTCTCTCTTGGGCTGATTTAACATTCGTTGCTCTGCTCGATTATTTGAACTTTATGTACAAGTCTGATCTGATCGAGAATTACGAGAATCTGAAGCTGCTGGAGAAAAAGGTCCTCCTTCTGCCCAAGATCAAAAACTGGATTGAGAGACGCCCAGTTAGCGAATTCTAAACTTCACGATTGCTTATGGTTTTATAAGCGTTTAAAGATTGCGGTCTTAGTGTGTTGAGAGAATGAAGAACGAATCGTGTTGATGGAAGTTTGTACGGAATATACTGATTGCTTTTAACATTCATTAGTTCCAGTTATTACCGATATTTTTGTCATTTAGTTAGGGTTTTCCCTTTAGATTACGTTGTGATAGAGAACTATTATTTGTGTATTCCTACAGAAACATACGAACTATATAAACTGTTGACACGATGTTGTGCTTTTGTATTATAGAGATAATAATAAAACCATCAAACAATCATTAATTATGTTTTTTATTATATTCATTAAGAATTGAAGATTACCTCCTTGGTGATCTTGATAATATCGTATTTTACAAATGTTGAACAAAAAAAAATGTATGATTATTTTATTCAATACATTATGAGGGTTGCTTTAAAAAAAATACGAGTTACATATTTCTTTGAAAAAAGCATGATTTTTATCGATACAATAATGTTCTTCTGTTATCGCTTTAAAGTTGAGTACTTCGTTGATTACACGAGAGAACTCGCCTACAGCAAACAAGATACGACCGTGTGTAAAGTAATTAATCTGTTTGCTCGTTGCTAGCTACACATAAGGCTTGCGTAAAAAAAGATATGCATTTCAGTTCAGGCGGAGAATTATGTAGGAAGTCATTTTGTCGATCAATAACTTAGTTAATAAAAGATCAAATTTTCATGTACATAAATGTAAGTAACGTTCAAGTATTAATCATTACATACAATTTTTGTATAATTCGATATCTTGGTCACTTACATCTTACAAATGATATATAGATAATATTTATGAGATACATTGGAGTTATCTTTTAGTTAACGCCATTTTTTCTTGTTTTCTCTGTACTTTTACTATTCTTCCAAAAATATCAAAGGATCGATGACTTCAAATTAAACTAGAATTGCTTCGGTATATTGTCAATCAATGGCTATTTGTATTCACATCTATATCAAAGGAAAACCGATTGCAAAATTAATTACCCTTGCAACTCCGCAATCTGAAACTATGTGTGATCGACCTTGAAGATGACAAATCTCAATGTTTGAAGTAGTACAAAAAGATGATAATTTAATTTCGCTTTATCAAACTGTACAAAATTTGTATACACATACAGAAAAAAAACGGAGTTCAAACATTAATCAACATGAATTATCGGTTATTATTGCTGAGTAATTATTAGGATTAGAGTTTTGGAGTATCGATCGTATCGAGTTTTAACTATCGGTTTCCGCAATTTATTGTTTTTCTAAATTATGTCTAAATGGTATCAGTTTTTGAATATTTTATAGTTTACACTCCAACATACTGACGTAAGCTATCGAAAATAATTGTAAATTATGCAATATCATTTTTTTTATATTTCATAATCTAAATTTTAATCTATTTTTTGTATTTAACATCCCTTTTTTATTGTTCTTGTACGTTCTTCAAAAAATCTTAATTTTTTTTTTGGATAAAATCTTGTGTGAATTTACAAAAAATACGATTCTGCGTTTAATTTTTTTCCCTTATTGTCTTTACATATTTGGAGTTTAAACGCGTTATAAGTACGTTTTTTTTTTTAACATGATTACGTAGAATTCTTATTCTGAATAAATTATTTGTTTCCGCTTCATAACTGTTTCTAAATTACAGTGCATTTAATCTTGAAATGCACAGTAACATTTTATACTTTTTACGTTCTAAGGAATTTTCAGGATCGGTTAAAAATTAAATTACAGTAATGGTAATACTCAATATTAATGTCAGACGTGGATACTTCACTGTTTTGTATAATAATTTGTTATCTTGGCATCGATCAAGGTATTTAATATACAAAGCGTACAGATTAATAAGAATTTTAATTAATCCTTCTTCTATAGTATTCACCGTTCTTTTCGAGCTCGTACCATTTCAAATAGACTTTCGAATAGATTTCAAAGATTTGTCTGTTCAAATAAAACGCGATCTTTTTTATTTCCCTATCAGTCGTCCCGTTACTGTTCCGTAGTTTCCAACAGATTGCAGATTCGTTTAAAAAACATTTGTAACGAAAAACAAACCCACTCGCAGAAATGTTATTCAATATCGCATTTATAACTTTCATAGACATCCTCCTCTCATTGCTATCATTGTAAACAGATTGAAACTTCGTTTGCAAACACTCGCGATTAAAAAAAAAAGAAAAAAAGAAGAATTAATCTTAAACAATTTTATCTCGTGTTCCATTTATAATTTTCATAATTGTCTTCCCGACGTTGTATCATTTTAAATGGCTTTTTTCTATCCATCTATGTTGCAGCGAGATCAACGGTCCTAATTACTAAATTGCACGATGTGTTCATACAAATTCACTTTTTATGAACGCGATGAAACGAAATGAAACCTAAGTAGAGATTTGTTTTCTCATCAAGTATAACGAGTTTTATACTTTGGATAGATTGCCTCGTTGTGAGAAGGTCTTAATCGTTTATAATTGCGATTAAGTAATTGCAATAAGTCATATTTTTAAGAAACGTTCTCACATGCTGTCACACACTCTAATTAGAAAAGGATCATGAAACATTCGGTTTATGATATTATTTGTTTGTAAATCTTCCTGCTTCCGGAAACTTTTTTAAATATGAAAATATTTATATACAAAATTAAATATTTTTTTCAATATCAACACTTCTTGCGTTTATGTTGTCCTAGTCAGAATTATATTATTTCGTGTATCCTGTTGCTCTTTATATGATAGTCCTCCCGTTGGCCGCGGATTCGTTATCAAGCCTGAGGCCCTCGTCACTAGTGTCACTATCGACAATAAAGGTACCCCACCCGCGACCGGACGATGGAGAACTCCAACACGGAATCGCAATCTCCCGCGAGCCCTGCCCGGGAGGGCGCCTCGAGCTCGGACTCGGAATGTGACTCGAGCTCGGCCTGTTCATGAGGGACCACCCCCTGAAAAACAGCGCACTGTATTCTGCCCTAAACCGTGCCCTAGAGGGTCTGGCAGCGTATTGGCTTACGCAGATAATGGACGGCGACGAGCTCACCTGGCCAGATTTTAAGGAACAATTCGCCGCGCACTTCGGTGGCTAAGAAGTAGCAGCCGCGTCGCTAATCAAGGTAGCCGAGGAACTACCGCGGGACGGCGAAACACCAGGAGCGTACGGAAATCGTATCATCACCCTCCTGGGGTCGAAGTGGCGAAATTCAACCAGGGAAGAGGTACTCGCCGCCACCGCCCTCCATCTGCTGGGCTCGCGCGATGAACAAACGTTTTAAACGACTAGCGCTCACGAGTGACATCACGTCGGTGAAACAATTCCAAAGAGAAATGAAGCCCTTCCTATACACGGAGTGGCCAACGCCCCCGCCGTGGAGGTCATTAGCGAGCTCCGGAAACAAACGAGGCAGGTCACCCGCCCCCTGGACCAGGTGTGGCCACTGCGGTATTTACGGACATCCGACATTCGAATGCCGCAAGAGGGCGAAGTGGGAACCGAAGAAGGACCCTCGACGCCCGGAGGAAAGCCGACCGGCTGCACCACCAAAAGCGTTGTGCTTTCACTGCCACATGCCGGGACACATCGCGTCTCGCTGTCCATCGCGGCGAGAAGAAAAACATTGCCCCGAGGACGAGCGCCGGGTCGATGCCTGCGTGGTGGAAGCCCCGACGGGTAGACTAAGCCAGCAGGCCACACACGAGGACGTGTAAGTGTCAGGATGGCCGAGTCGGAGACGAAAGGACGCCGGGGCCCCTCTGGAACTTCAGGACAACACCCTAACCTTGCAACCTAGAGCCTAATATAGCCATAACGAAACAATCGCAAGTATCCAAACCGATAGCAATCGTAGCAATTTGAAGCAAGGTGAGTAACTGATGAGATGACTTTGCATTTGTCTCACCACAGAGACAGACGTTCAAGAATTCATTGTGAAAAGACGAGTACAAACAAGATACGTATGTCTTTCCGTTAAGCGAATGTTACAGTTTGTTTGCAAAAGTCAGTTTTTAGATTATAGAATCGTAGATAGAATTTAGAGGATAGAAACTTTTAGTAGTCACTTTTAGTTTAGTGAAGTCTTATCGACAATAAGCAGACTACGTTATGATACAACGATTCCAACTGAAGATTTCTATCGACATCACGAATTCGATGGCTTCCAAATTTTCTTCTCTGCAATCTCAGACGCTCAACTCGAAAGAATCTTTTAGATGCCCCGACAAACACTCGACTCAGGTTATCTATTATCGTAATCTTCCTACGGGATTTTTTTTAACTGCGTTGCGTTAACGAATAACGGGATAACATCACGTTTCTCTCAACGCCTTTCAACGTTCTACAACTTTTATTCTTTGCAAATCCCTGTCTCTATATGATAAACGCTGGTTATCCGCGGAAGGAGCGAGGACAACGAGGTGTTACTCGATGATCAAAGACAGGAAGATCCTGGTACGCGATAACGTTACTAATTTCCAATTACGATATGTGTGATTACGTAACATCTGCTGTCTGCATAATGCGTTAACGATCCGCGCGTTGATCGCATAAATATAAATCGAAGGGAATGGAATCGCTCGAAACTCATGCAACTATCCGCAGGTGTTTAAAATCGTGTTTTTACACCGCCAACGTAACGTCACGCCAGTCGAATCGAAAAATTATTACTAGACACCGAAGGTGAACAAAAAACGAGGTAAATAGGCTACCGATTGAATAATATCATAACGATCGTATCTCTGGTTTTTGCTCGTCTTTTATATTTGTTTCAAATGTATAAAATATAATCGTATCGATATCGTCCACGATTAAAGCCATCCATCCGCCATCGACGAGGAACGAACGATTATATTTTATCATTTATGCGAATCCTTCTCTTCTCTTCTTTCTCTATTTACGCCCCTCGCCTTGCTTCGTACCGCCGATGATTCACAATTCGATGCACCTGAACAGCTGGAACGTCGCAGATTTTTCCGTACGATAACAAACGTGTTTTTGATGGCCTGCTTTAAACCGTGACGATCGCCATGACGTGCATCAATTGTCGAATGATGTAGTGCGACGATACTCTTACGCAACTTTTTCTTACGCTGTTTTTTCCTCTATTCTTTCTTCCTGTGTGTTATCACATGATCATGAGATACCTGTATAGAAGATGCAAAGAGTCTGTGAAGAATTTACAGATATTTAAGATTATTATAATGATTAAGCAAAAGCTAAGACTCAAAATATTGCTCAAGATGTAATTATGTAATATTTACTCAATTTCTAGAAGACTGTTTATATCTTGTTGTTATTCTTGATATGGAGATAAATATAGTATACTTTATTAAGACCTAGATAAAAGACTTTTTTCTCGTTTCTCTTCTCCTACTTAATCACTAAGAGTTATATAACGTTTATTCGATAATTCTGCTTCTCCTGACCTTTCCACAAATGGTTGTTTATATCTCGACATTCTTGGTACTTTTAATCAAATTTTAATAACAGTACTTTACTCGTCAGAAGTAAATAAAAAAGCTCTAAGTAGAAGCAAGGATTTACTTACCTTTCCTTTCTCGAATCTCAGTTAGCAATGTTGTTCCTCTTGAAAGATTTTCCAAGTTTCCAAGACAATTTCCACGCTGGTAACATTGTATATATTTCAAGTATCGTGAACCACAGGAACTTGTTGAGGCAATATTGAAGAAAGCAAAGAGAATGAAGAAATTGTAGGAACTATGAGAGGCTACTCCTTCTTTCACAACTTATTTTCTCTTCGTTTGGGGGGAAAAACACAAATGAATGTAACGGTTGGTTTCATATACGTTTCAGCTATCTGCTACTATCGCATGGAGGAGGATCCTGAAAAGAAGGAAGCGAGGAAGAATCAACTTTTGAACGAAACAATACCATTTTACTTGACTAAATTCGACCAGATTATTGGCGAAAATGAAGGATATATCATTCCTTCTATCGTAAGATAGTTTATCCAAATTTAATGTTAAAATTTTTAGTCTTTGTGCAAACTGGGCCATGTTGTCCATAAAAAATTATTGAAACTTTGTTGCGACAAGACAGCTTTAATTGTTGAGAGCAGAGTGTATCTTTAAAATTCACTCCTGTTAGTTTATGTACAAATGAATTTGCCAAGATTTTCAGCTTTTAGATAATTATTCATGTATCTTCCTCATCAAGTTTGATAGAAATTATTACTATCGTAATCAAAGCAAAGATTAAGATATGTAAAATCATTTCTCTGGATATGACACTCTTGTTTAATGAGTGATAAATGATACCATTCGAAATATCATATTTATATAATATATAATGATACTTATAAGTGTAATCACTTAAGTACAGATATCTGAATTTTTCTCACTGTCACTGACATAGATACGTATTATCGTTCCTTAGATTACTTGACCAGTTTATTTCTTTCATCACTGTGTTATTATATAATAATAATAAATAATCACATTAAATTAATTTAGTATGATTATGTTGTTTAATAATACGTGTTTCATTGCAAAATATTTAGCGATTGAAGGGCTCATAGGAAACATGAAAGTGAAAGAATACTAGAATCTAGAGTTTACGATTTCAATCTCTTTAACGAGATATTTATCATATTACACAATTCCTGTAAATGTATTTGTAATTATATCGCCGAAGAATTGTATTTAATTAAGCTATGAAGTTGTGGAATCGTGAGAAGGATTATTTTTATAGAACTGTCTAATTTCCATTCGACATTGATTCAGGATACACATTACTCTTTTTTACATAATACCAGTTTTGTCATTTTTAATTAACAAACACCTCCAAAGGTTGAAGTTTCTAAAATTATCTTCTTTCGAACGGTCAATATCCTTCCACCGGGTAGGACACACCCACAGATCAGTCACTTATTCATCTCGTACATACGCACCAGCGTAACTGCCTTCGTTATAAGTTGTTGGAATAAACGGTGAAATATAACTTACTATACTGTGTCATATTCATTTAACCACCTCTTATCTTAACCGAAACAGGGGAACCACTACTTCGCGGCGTCGATTCACCGAATCGTAGCGAGAATTTACGCCTCTCGCTACTGCGACTGCGTCTCTCCGCGAACGGTCGTAACACATTGATCGACAGAAGTACTAAACTCTAATAACATAAATTTATATATTTTCTATTTCCCAGCCACCAGTTTTATAGATTTTTCTATCTTCTGTACTACTTTTATCCCTTTTATTTTTTCTTACATGAGATTATTGTAAATTTAATATCATTTGTTCGCAATATTTGTTATTTATCTTTCCTTGAATTTGAAATTTCGCGCTTCAATGTTGTGTGTTGTTCGACGTTTTATCGAACGATGTTTATCGAACTAGTTCATGAATACATACATAATCATTAAAGAATCTATAAACCTTACTAGTTTGTTTTTACTAAGTTTTGTTACAGAAAACATGTTCTCATAAATTTTCAACTTTAATTTATGGAAATTTATTAACCTTAAACTATAAAATCATTCAATGAGTCTTTCCGGATGTTTTTATGTAGTCATAATTTCACATATCAGCACAGCTCCACCAATAGGATAAGAGTTACGTGGAAGCAACAGGGGGGAAGAAGAACATATATTGATCTAAAGGTTATTTTTGTCTCATTCAAGTTTCTGTTAACCGGCTTGGAAATTTCCTGTGCTTGTTTCGACTTTGAAGTCTTAAAAAAAAAATTGTAAGTAAATAGTATATATATAGTATATATATCCTGAGTCAAAGTTTCTCTTTATAAATAATAAACCGTTTGAAAACTATATTTTGTATGTTTTTTCCTTATTCATAATTAAATAATAAATATGAAATACTTCTACAGAAAGCCGACATCCTTCAATTAACCGAACAGCAGATGATTTAAAAATTAGTAGTTGAAAGAAATAAATGTTATTACATGTTCATAATTGATCGATAAATTTAAGTATACAATTAGAAAATGTTTCTTCTGTATTGATAACTAAATAATACAGATAAGATACAAGATACTTGTACGAAAAGTCGGCGCGTCGTTCAATTAACGGAACAGCAGAGGATTTGAAAATTAGTAGTTGAAAGAAATAAATGTTATCATATGTTTATAATTGATCGATAAATTTAAGTATGCAATTAGAAAATGTTTCTTAAGTTTGGAAGAATATATAATCATGCTGAATGTTTTGTAGTTACGAAAGTTGTATACAAACATACATTGTACATACGACTAGTAATGGTACTAAATTACTGTTAGAGGGTCTTGGGTGTATAGAACCATATGGTTAAATTAATACTAGAGATAACGAATCGTGCGAATGTAATTAATATTTTGAAATGCGTTGTTTGCATTAATTGATAGTTTTCTTATAAACTTTTTTATAAACAATTTCATTGCTATAGAAAGAAAAAATAAATGCCGGTAATATGTCTATCCTACTTAAATAGAAAGTGCAATATTTTGTTATAATATTTGGCGCAAGTTTATACATTATTACATCCAAAAATAATATTCTTTTTATATCTAAGCTATATTAAAATATAAAGATACAAATAGCTATGCGAGTAGTTAGTAGTTGATGCTTTTTACTTAAATTGTCTTATACTTCATAATTTGTAATAATATAATTCTTGTCATCAATGATTCTTTGTTTTTACTTTGTATATATTATACTTCCAGGAAGATGCCGCTCTATAAATTGACTTACTTCCCAGTTACGGCATTGGCAGAACCAATCCGTTCTTCTTCAGCTATGCTAGTATTCCATTTGAAGATGAACGTATCAAAAAGGACGTCTGGCCAGAAATAAAGCCCTGTAAGCTTAAAATTTAAAGAAATTCTGTTTCTTAAATCTCATCTTTCCTAATTTAACTAAAGTAGCTAAATAAAGTAGAACACAATTATGCAGAGTATAACAGATATTATTGTTTACTCTCCATTGCTCTATAAGATATGTGGGAGAACAATAGGTATTGTTAAGGAGACAATGCCCTTTGTTTGCTGATAAATTATCAATAAATTAAATTATATCTTTCCAAAACAGATAACAGGAAGCTAGATATTTAAGAAGCATCATAATCTGTTTGTTCGATAGAATCTTTGATTCTATTAGTTGTATGTTTTTAGTGACTCCTTATGGCCAGCTTCCTATGCTCGTAGCTGATAGAAGGAAGGTTGCTCAGTCTACAGCTATTTGCCGTTACTTAGCCAAACAATATGACTTAGCTGGAAAGACTGACTGGGCAGATCTTCATATTGATGCCACTGTTGATACTATTCATGATATTCGTCATAGTGAGTATCCAGTGCTGTTTTGCATAAATCTTATGAGAATCTTGATAACAGATAGTACATATCTGTTCAGGTATTTATTAGTTGAAATCCGATTTAATATATGATTTAATCGAACGATACACGTATGTCAACAATACAAGACAAAGGATTAAAAAGGATTGTAATTCTATCTTCAGTATCATTTAAATTTCGCACAACACTGTATTCAAATTAGTATAACATTAGCGAATAGTATTTAACTGAAAACAAATTTTCAGAAATTGCCGCCTTCCACTATGAGGAGGACGAGAAGGTCAAAGCTGCAAAACGCAAGGCTGCTGAAGAGACGCTGCTGTTCATTTTAGAACGTTTGGACCAGCAAGTGAAGGAAAATGACGGCTACTTCTACGATGGTACTCTCTCTTGGGCTGATTTAACATTCGTTGCTCTGCTCGATTATTTGAACTTTATGTACAAGTCTGATCTGATCGAGAATTACGAGAATCTGAAGCTGCTGGAGAAAAAGGTCCTCCTTCTGCCCAAGATCAAAAACTGGATTGAGAGACGCCCAGTTAGCGAATTCTAAACTTCACGATTGCTTATGGTTTTATAAGCGTTTAAAGATTGCGGTCTTAGTGTGTTGAGAGAATGAAGAACGAATCGTGTTGATGGAAGTTTGTACGGAATATACTGATTGCTTTTAACATTCATTAGTTCCAGTTATTACCGATATTTTTGTCATTTAGTTAGGGTTTTCCCTTTAGATTACGTTGTGATAGAGAACTATTATTTGTGTATTCCTACAGAAACATACGAACTATATAAACTGTTGACACGATGTTGTGCTTTTGTATTATAGAGATAATAATAAAACCATCAAACAATCATTAATTATGTTTTTTATTATATTCATTAAGAATTGAAGATTACCTCCTTGGTGATCTTGATAATATCGTATTTTACAAATGTTGAACAAAAAAAAATGTATGATTATTTTATTCAATACATTATGAGGGTTGCTTTAAAAAAAATACGAGTTACATATTTCTTTGAAAAAAGCATGATTTTTATCGATACAATAATGTTCTTCTGTTATCGCTTTAAAGTTGAGTACTTCGTTGATTACACGAGAGAACTCGCCTACAGCAAACAAGATACGACCGTGTGTAAAGTAATTAATCTGTTTGCTCGTTGCTAGCTACACATAAGGCTTGCGTAAAAAAAGATATGCATTTCAGTTCAGGCGGAGAATTATGTAGGAAGTCATTTTGTCGATCAATAACTTAGTTAATAAAAGATCAAATTTTCATGTACATAAATGTAAGTAACGTTCAAGTATTAATCATTACATACAATTTTTGTATAATTCGATATCTTGGTCACTTACATCTTACAAATGATATATAGATAATATTTATGAGATACATTGGAGTTATCTTTTAGTTAACGCCATTTTTTCTTGTTTTCTCTGTACTTTTACTATTCTTCCAAAAATATCAAAGGATCGATGACTTCAAATTAAACTAGAATTGCTTCGGTATATTGTCAATCAATGGCTATTTGTATTCACATCTATATCAAAGGAAAACCGATTGCAAAATTAATTACCCTTGCAACTCCGCAATCTGAAACTATGTGTGATCGACCTTGAAGATGACAAATCTCAATGTTTGAAGTAGTACAAAAAGATGATAATTTAATTTCGCTTTATCAAACTGTACAAAATTTGTATACACATACAGAAAAAAAACGGAGTTCAAACATTAATCAACATGAATTATCGGTTATTATTGCTGAGTAATTATTAGGATTAGAGTTTTGGAGTATCGATCGTATCGAGTTTTAACTATCGGTTTCCGCAATTTATTGTTTTTCTAAATTATGTCTAAATGGTATCAGTTTTTGAATATTTTATAGTTTACACTCCAACATACTGACGTAAGCTATCGAAAATAATTGTAAATTATGCAATATCATTTTTTTTATATTTCATAATCTAAATTTTAATCTATTTTTTGTATTTAACATCCCTTTTTTATTGTTCTTGTACGTTCTTCAAAAAATCTTAATTTTTTTTTTGGATAAAATCTTGTGTGAATTTACAAAAAATACGATTCTGCGTTTAATTTTTTTCCCTTATTGTCTTTACATATTTGGAGTTTAAACGCGTTATAAGTACGTTTTTTTTTTTAACATGATTACGTAGAATTCTTATTCTGAATAAATTATTTGTTTCCGCTTCATAACTGTTTCTAAATTACAGTGCATTTAATCTTGAAATGCACAGTAACATTTTATACTTTTTACGTTCTAAGGAATTTTCAGGATCGGTTAAAAATTAAATTACAGTAATGGTAATACTCAATATTAATGTCAGACGTGGATACTTCACTGTTTTGTATAATAATTTGTTATCTTGGCATCGATCAAGGTATTTAATATACAAAGCGTACAGATTAATAAGAATTTTAATTAATCCTTCTTCTATAGTATTCACCGTTCTTTTCGAGCTCGTACCATTTCAAATAGACTTTCGAATAGATTTCAAAGATTTGTCTGTTCAAATAAAACGCGATCTTTTTTATTTCCCTATCAGTCGTCCCGTTACTGTTCCGTAGTTTCCAACAGATTGCAGATTCGTTTAAAAAACATTTGTAACGAAAAACAAACCCACTCGCAGAAATGTTATTCAATATCGCATTTATAACTTTCATAGACATCCTCCTCTCATTGCTATCATTGTAAACAGATTGAAACTTCGTTTGCAAACACTCGCGATTAAAAAAAAAAGAAAAAAAGAAGAATTAATCTTAAACAATTTTATCTCGTGTTCCATTTATAATTTTCATAATTGTCTTCCCGACGTTGTATCATTTTAAATGGCTTTTTTCTATCCATCTATGTTGCAGCGAGATCAACGGTCCTAATTACTAAATTGCACGATGTGTTCATACAAATTCACTTTTTATGAACGCGATGAAACGAAATGAAACCTAAGTAGAGATTTGTTTTCTCATCAAGTATAACGAGTTTTATACTTTGGATAGATTGCCTCGTTGTGAGAAGGTCTTAATCGTTTATAATTGCGATTAAGTAATTGCAATAAGTCATATTTTTAAGAAACGTTCTCACATGCTGTCACACACTCTAATTAGAAAAGGATCATGAAACATTCGGTTTATGATATTATTTGTTTGTAAATCTTCCTGCTTCCGGAAACTTTTTTAAATATGAAAATATTTATATACAAAATTAAATATTTTTTTCAATATCAACACTTCTTGCGTTTATGTTGTCCTAGTCAGAATTATATTATTTCGTGTATCCTGTTGCTCTTTATATGATAGTCCTCCCGTTGGCCGCGGATTCGTTATCAAGCCTGAGGCCCTCGTCACTAGTGTCACTATCGACAATAAAGGTACCCCACCCGCGACCGGACGATGGAGAACTCCAACACGGAATCGCAATCTCCCGCGAGCCCTGCCCGGGAGGGCGCCTCGAGCTCGGACTCGGAATGTGACTCGAGCTCGGCCTGCTCATGAGGGACCACCCCCTGAAAAACAGCGCACTGTATTCTGCCCTAAACCGTGCCCTAGAGGGTCTGGCAGCGTATTGGCTTACGCAGATAATGGACGGCGACGAGCTCACCTGGCCAGATTTTAAGGAACAATTCGCCGCGCACTTCGGTGGCTAAGAAGTAGCAGCCGCGTCGCTAATCAAGGTAGCCGAGGAACTACCGCGGGACGGCGAAACACCAGGAGCGTACGGAAATCGTATCATCACCCTCCTGGGGTCGAAGTGGCGAAATTCAACCAGGGAAGAGGTACTCGCCGCCACCGCCCTCCATCTGCTGGGCTCGCGCGATGAACAAACGTTTTAAACGACTAGCGCTCACGAGTGACATCACGTCGGTGAAACAATTCCAAAGAGAAATGAAGCCCTTCCTATACACGGAGTGGCCAACGCCCCCGCCGTGGAGGTCATTAGCGAGCTCCGGAAACAAACGAGGCAGGTCACCCGCCCCCTGGACCAGGTGTGGCCACTGCGGTATTTACGGACATCCGACATTCGAATGCCGCAAGAGGGCGAAGTGGGAACCGAAGAAGGACCCTCGACGCCCGGAGGAAAGCCGACCGGCTGCACCACCAAAAGCGTTGTGCTTTCACTGCCACATGCCGGGACACATCGCGTCTCGCTGTCCATCGCGGCGAGAAGAAAAACATTGCCCCGAGGACGAGCGCCGGGTCGATGCCTGCGTGGTGGAAGCCCCGACGGGTAGACTAAGCCAGCAGGCCACACACGAGGACGTGTAAGTGTCAGGATGGCCGAGTCGGAGACGAAAGGACGCCGGGGCCCCTCTGGAACTTCAGGACAACACCCTAACCTTGCAACCTAGAGCCTAATATAGCCATAACGAAACAATCGCAAGTATCCAAACCGATAGCAATCGTAGCAATTTGAAGCAAGGTGAGTAACTGATGAGATGACTTTGCATTTGTCTCACCACAGAGACAGACGTTCAAGAATTCATTGTGAAAAGACGAGTACAAACAAGATACGTATGTCTTTCCGTTAAGCGAATGTTACAGTTTGTTTGCAAAAGTCAGTTTTTAGATTATAGAATCGTAGATAGAATTTAGAGGATAGAAACTTTTAGTAGTCACTTTTAGTTTAGTAAAGTCTTATCGACAATAAGCAGACTACGTTATGATACAACGATTCCA